>NC_141991.1:176740917-176894365 GCF_049901715.1 Pseudonaja textilis
AAGGGTGCCAGGTGGAAAGAACAGGGTCGCAATCACATGGAGATGCCCAAAGCGCAGAGCACACATAACTAAAGGCGGCGCACGCAGTTGGCTTGGGGACTACAAGGCAGCATCTGCGTCTCTTCCTGGGCACGTCTCTAGGCTGCTTCCGGAGCTACGGGACGCTCTCCGTTGCCTACTGGCCCTTCTTCCTTGGGCTCCCTGCCGTGGGGTACACCCACTTCCTCCTGCAAATCATGCCTCACAACTCTTCTCTCCCTTGACTCTCGCTCCAAAAAGATCGCCACCATTTCCCGCCGATTCGGGCTTCCAGCCACGTTGTGATCCACTAGTGAGGTTGCCATCTTGGATGGAGGCATCGCAGTTTCCCTCTCTTGCTCGCTCTGAACTTCGCACGGACCAAAATAAAAAAATTGCCCGCCATCATGTTTGGAGCTGCCGCTTCTGCATTTGGAGCTGCCGCCGTGTTTGGAGCACCGCTGTGATGTTTGGAGCTGCCACTTCCACATTTGGAGCACTGCCGCTGTTTTGAGCTCCAAATGGCACTCCAAACACGGAAGTGGCAGCTCCAAACATGGCGGCGGAATGGGCAGAAGGGAAAGCAACAGCGGCGGGTGCCAAAGGTCTCGGGTCTGCAGCAAAGGTGTTTGGTGGGAGTAGGGAGCTCTCCTTGCTTCACCATGATTGCCCATTAGGAGCGGCTGGTGGCGAGGAATTGCTGCCTGCGGGGCACTCCTAAGGGCAACTCCCCCCACCCTTCCCCCTTATTTTGCATGTTTTAAAATAGGCCTAAATTTGGGGGGAGGGGCTTAATTTGATTTTATGCCAAAAAAACATGCTGGGCCTTCCTATTGGTGGAGGCCGTATTGTTGGAGAAACACGGTAGTAAACAACGTAAAATAGGTAGTAATTATATATTTGGAATAAAATGTATTTGTAAATATATCACCAGTATTGATAACAAACAAGAAACCATAGACTGTCGATAGTAGAATTGTTAGTTTTTTAATCATGTTCTTTTTTCCTTTTTCTTTTTTTTTTCTGTGTGTTGTGTATGTGTTTGATATTTTAGTTCTATAATCAATAAAGTTTGTTTTTTTAAAAAAAGAAATAAGTGGAGCTGAGAGGGAGAGAGGGAAAAAGGGGCAGGCCCAAAAGAGCCAGTAACATTAATGTCTAAACTGGATTTAATCTGGAGTCGCCTTGATTCTAGTTCAACAATGTAACTATCTCCTTACATTCACCACGAGAAACACATTGTTCTGCTTTAAACAGAATGTTGCATATAAAGGATTGGACTCTTAATGATTCATTAATTTATTAAAAATTAAAGTGTTGCCCAATCTAAAAAAATAATAATCTGTTTTTCTGCATCCCACTCTCTGATCCCTTTTTGCAAATGTCTTCAAGCTACTTATTGGCAAGTAGATTAAAAAGTGAGCACTCCGAAGTTAATTCTGAGTGCCTCTTTGCTTTGTCTGCTCATTATCGGGGGAGGGGGAGGGGGAGGTGTCAATGAAAGCAAAGCTTAGTTTTGACTGAGTCTTAGAACTTACCTAGTTGGGCAGCCAGTGTTTCTTTTTTCTTTTTAAATCCACTGAAAGAAAAAAAAAATCTAGTGGTTTTCCTTTTCTCTCTCCTAATATCCTTCTATTTGTCTGGTATAAAGATTCTAATCAGGCGAGGGCGGAGCTGGCGTCGCGATGATACAGCATGCGATCTTGGAGGTCTGAGATCACTGCCGATATCTTTGCTCCTGGACGGTCCTATCGGATCTAAACCATCCCAAAGAGATGGTGAAAGTGAAGAGCACATCCTGTTGATCCCAGGGATACCTCAAAGTTCCTGGTAGATCCAGGAGAAGCTCTTCTTGTCAGCGGCAAAGAGGCAGCCATTAAAGCTGCTGAAGTTGGGACAGCTCCGAAACGAAAGAGAACAGAAAGAGAGAGTGTGCCGGTTTGGTGAGAACTTTTTCTTTATTCTAAGATCTGAAAGGACAACCTAAGGAAAAGAAAGAATCTGTAAAAGTTTTGACAGAAGTGATTAAGGGGTGATTTTAAACAGGAATGTCAAAGTAATGTTTTTTTCTCATTGCTGGATTTTCTATACACGATCTTATAATTTGAAACTGGACTGGTTTTTTCTTTTACATCTATTTTTTTCTCCTTTTTGATTTTGTAAAATTTTAGGCTAGAGGCTCCCTTTTAGTTATTTCTTTTTTAAAAATATGTTCTTTCTAATTCTTATTATATCTTGCTTGGAAAAGGAGGGGGAAAGTGAGAGCAAAGAAACTTTGTAACACTGCCAATTAGAGGCTTGAAAATATTCTATTTCCCTGTGACCAGACAAAGCTGAGAAAGAAAGAACTGAGACTCTTTTTCAAGGACATTGCTATTTGATAAGATAGAGGGAAGAGCATGGGAGAGTATTATTGCAGGTGCTCTTCTGGGTTTCTATCAACAGCTGGAGTCTGGTGTTGAAACCTAGGAGAAAAAACGTGAAAAGTTTTTGGAGAAGAGAGCTATAATAAGAGCCTTGGATAATTAAACAAAGTGCAGTGTGCTCTTTTTACTTTTTTTAAGTTGTGCTATCCCTCCTCACCAGCTTTATTGTATTTCATTTTATCTTTTTTTTTCTTGTAATAACTATTTGGGTCTTTGGCTTTGTTGGAGCTTGTCTTTGTTTTTCTTTTTTTTCTTTGGAAGTCCAATCTCTACATTTGCTTTTTATTTTAAAGGGAAAGCTTTAGTATTAATGTTTTTTTTTAAGGGAATAGCCTTTTTTTTTCTCCTTTCCTGGTATTTTTGTTTTTTCATCTACCTTTCTGGTTTATTCTTATGCACTCTTTTCTATTTGAGACCTTTCAATTGGATTAAGGTGTTGAAGAACCTGAAGAATTTTTCCTTTTCCTTTTTTTTCCAAGCCTTTTTCTTCATCTAACTACTGATTGGATTAAGGTATACAAGAACCTGAAGAAATTTTGTCCTTCCTTCTTTTTTCTTTTTTCTAATCATTAATATTGGGCTTCTTTTTTCTACTATTTTTATTTTGAACTATAATTGGTTACTTGACAATTGGATTAAGGTTTAGAAGAACCTGAAGTTTTTGAATTGCTTAAAATGAGTAGGAAATTTACAGCTCCTGGTTCTTCAACTTCTACTTCTTCCTCTCCACCATCTGGAGGACAATGTTCAATAGAGACAATGTTAAAGCAAGAAAAAGAACAAGAAAAAGTGACTCTGCAGATGATTATGCAAGGAATTCAAAATATTCAAGCAAGATCAGAGAATATTGAAAAGAGAATAGAGAACATTGAACAAAGAACAGAGAACATTGAACAAAGAACAGGGAAAACCGATGAAAAAGTGGAGAACATCCAACAAATGATGTTGAAGTATGATGAGAGATTCCAAAAATTGAAGAAGATAAACAAAGAGACAAGAAGATTGGAGATATTGATAATAGATAATAACGGTGGTTGAACAAGATAAAAGTGGTATGTTGAGATGGGAGATGGATAGATCAGAATTCTATCTTAGATTCCAAAACGTAGAGGAAGAAAAAGGACAAAACTTAGCTGAGATAATGATAGAAATACTGGCTGAAGCTCTGGAAATAACTCAAGAGAAGATGATGGATGGAATAGATGAGGTTTATTGAGTTTTCACAAGATATGCGATGAGAAATAGCTTACCAAGAGAAGTTCACATTAGATTTACAAATAAAGCCATTAAAACGCAAATATTGCAAGTGGCAAAAGAGAAAACATTGAAATATAAAGACAAGGAGATTGTGGTCTTGAAACAAATACCCAGAAGAGTGAGAGAGATGAGAAGAAAATACCGATTCCTGACTAAAATGCTACTTTAAAAGAGGTAAATTATAGATGGCTGATTCCAGAAGGTTTAATGTTCACATGGCAAGAACAGAGACATAGAATTGTCTCAGTTGAGAAAACGGAATTATTTTATACAGAATTTTTGGAGGGAAAGAGGAAGAGGCAGAAAAAGAGATCTCACTAATTGAATTCCAAGAGAACTGCCAAATGGCGACTGAAAAAGAAGGTGCAGTAGATGGAAAGGTGGAAGCCAAAGAACAACATGAACTAAGATCTACGAGTGCTGCTAAACTTAACTACAAAATATAACAATGGAAGAGAAAAAATTGATTACAATTAATATAGATGGACTTAACTCAGCCATTAAAAGAAGGAAAACCTTTGATAAATTAGAGAAATTAAAATTTGATATAATTTGTCTACAAGAAGTACATATTAAAAACAATATGAACAATTGTTGATACAGCCAAAATTAGGGAAAATATTTACTTCCTTGACACAATGTAAGAAAAGAGGAGTGGTTTTATATATTAAAGAGACCACCCCAGCAAAATTGATTTATACCGATGATGATGGAAGAATCCTAATGGTGGAAATAATGGACAATAATATGAAAACACTTCTGATTGCAATCTATGCTCCGAATGACAAACAAGAAGAATTCTACCAAAAATTACATATGAAAATAATTGAACTGGACTATGCTAATATAGTTATGATGGGAGATTTTAATGGAATTGTAGACAATAAATTGGACTACACAGCACAGAAAACAATAAAGCAAAACAGAAAGACTCTCCCTAAATCTTTTTTTTTAAATGGTAGATGAAATAAACTTAAAAGATACACGGAGAGAAAGAAATGCTAAAACTAAACAATACACCTTCTATTCAAATAGACACTTATCATGGTCCAGAATAGATATGATATGGATGTCAACAGAATTAATAACTAATATTCAAGAAATAAATATTGAAACAAGCACTTGGGCAGATCACAAGAATGTTCAAGAATAAATCCAAAAAATGTTGGAAATGTCATCAGACACCTGGCTCATATTACCATATGTGGTGGACTTGTGCGGATGCTAAAAATACTGGACTAAAATCCACATGTGGTTGGAAAAAATGACAAAAAAACATATAGACTTGAAACCAGAGATACTTTTATTGGGAATTTTACCTGAAATATATAGTAAAGACTTGAAATACCTGATTGTAAATGTATTAACAGCAGCTAGGATTGTATTTGCTAAAAACTGGAAAAATGAGAAAATACCATCACAGGAGGAAATCATTAAGAAAATATTGGAATGTGCTGAAACGAGTAGATTGACATTTGAAATTAGAGAACAAGAGGATAAACAATTTTATAAAATTTGGGATCTTTTCTATCAATGGTTAGACAATAAAATACAGTAATGAAATATGTAGACTTTTAGAAAATAATAAATATATAAAGATGTACTTCTTTCTTATTATATCTACAAAATGATTTTAGGATAGATTTGGGATGATAATATGAACTGTTATAAAATAAACTAAGTAAATTATGATTATCTTGTAAAACATGACTGAATAAAAGTATAGTCAAATGATTGATTAATAATGATACTAAGGTATTTAATTTTTGATTGAAAATATGAGATCATATGCAATGTAATTGTAATTGAAGACTACGAAATGGAAGCGCAAAACAATTTGTAAACCAACCGGCACACTGTATGTACACATATGGAAGATAGCTTGATGTTTTTATATTTTGTTTGTTTATGTTTGTTTTTAAAAACCAAAAAAAATATTTTTTTTAAAAAAAGATTCTAATCAGAGCAACTTTGCTTAGTGGGAAGAGACCTCCTTCAATATGTTACAGCTGCTATTTGAAAGGAGAGGTGAGAGCGGGAAGTTACCCATCTGAAAAAGCAGAAGAGCAATTTGCCATCCAGCAAACCAAATACACTCCCGCAAAATACAGAAACGAAGCTATGAGTTTGCAACATGGTACAAAAAAGCAGTAGGAAGACCATCAGCTCATTAGATCTTAGGTAAAAGGATTGCTCTCTAGGAAGGAAGGGTTAGGGAGATCTGGAGTGTTGAAAAATCTTGCAAACAGTTCTCTCTCCAAGGAAAAATCTCTTTTCGACATCTGTTTTCAGTTTCCTTTATCCTTTCTGTACTCAACTAGCTATAACAATCCCTTTCTAAAAATGCCAAGTCTAGGTTGACTTTAAGCAAATTTTCTTCTTTTCCTTTAGGATCCAGCTATTAAAATAGAAGGAACAGTAGAAACAGAGACATTTGTCAAGGTAACATATGAATAATACAGTGGATTTACTGATTCCTTTACTTTAGCACTAGCCCTAGCAGTAGACTTATACGTTACCCTATAGTGCTTTACAGCAGGGATCCTCAACCCCTGGGCCACAGCCCACTACCAAGCCATGGCTTATTTGGAACTGGGCCACATGAGAGGTGGGCCATTTACACTGGCCCACCACTTGCACAGTGAGGTTCCCCTCAGCCGGGTCACTAAGCTGCCAAAATTGGGGACTGCTGCTTTGGAGACTCTTGCCAACAAACTGGCTCCTCATTTTACCGACCTCAGAAGGATGGAAGACTGAGTCAACCTTGAGCCGGTCCAGGATCAAACTCCTGGCTATGGGCAGTGAGTTAGCCTGCAATACTGCCTTCTAACCACTGAGCCACCATGGCTCCTTTACAAAAGTTGTTCTCCAAAATGTAAGTAGCAAGAATTCAGAATCATGCCAATTATGTAGGTCTTGCTTTTTTAAGCCTCTGTTCTTTAGAAAAGTCATCTTTAAATTTGGCCTACTCTGAATATGTAGGTTGTCACTGCTATCACTGACGGGTCCTTGGTGCTCTCTGAGCTTGGTTGTTGCAGACGTTTCATTATCCAAAGTAGGTAGCATCATCAATGTCTCATCATCAGTGCTCATCACTGATCCAATTGCTATCACTCCCCAACTAGGATATCCAATGCAGAAGGGAAGCAATTGCCTCCACTGGCATCTAAGCACTGTTATTTAGAAGCAAGGAGAGGAACAATTTGATTTATTCATTCATTAGAGGTGATATTATTTATATGTTGTTTTGTATAATTCAAGGTAGTATTCATTACTGTATGTCTGCACCTTCCATTTTTCTCACAACTATCTAAGATGAGCTAGGCTGAGACAAGGTGTCCAGCCCAAAGTCACACAAACTTGCCTCCAGAAGTTGTGAATGCTCCAACACTGGAAGTTTTTAAAAAGATGTTGGATAACCATTATTCTGAAATGGGGTAGGGTTTCCTGCCGAAGCAGAGGGTTGATCTCCAAGGTCCCTTCCAACTCTGTTATTCTATTCTATTCTATTCTATTCTATTCTATTCTATTCTATTCTATTCTATTCTATTCTATTCCATTCCATTCCATTCCATTCTATTCTATTTCTTACTCTTAAGAGAGGACCATAATTCATGGCCTCCCAGGTTCTGGGCCAGCACCTCCACTACTGTTCCAAATTGGTTTTCTGCTATTGTTGCTACAGTCTAATACTGCCAGAGTACTGGAACAATATAAGGCTTTTTTACAGCTTCAATGCTGGTTGGAGAATTTTGGGAGGTACAGTTTCAGTGCCTTTGGAAGGCATCAAATTCAGAAAGGCTGAATTAAGATGGTTCATAGCCTCTACAATACAAAGGGGGCTACTCAACATATGAGAAGGGAGATAATTCTCCAGTAATAATTCATGGAGCTACATCTATTTCTGGCCAAGCATCTGGCAAAAAGGTACGCGCTTTTGAGTAAACAGTAAGAACTGAACTGTGGAAGAGCAAGATGCTTTAAAAGATTGCAGGCATCTGTGCTTTTCCACAGAAAAAAGAAACATAGAGGCACTGCAAGACAAAGCAAAACAAATATGGAAAAGTGCAAGTACTCTAAATGCTTTGTTCATTAACAGAGAGAAAAAAGCAGATTAAATGTAAGAGAAAGAGAGACAGAGACAGGGAGAGACAGAGACAGAGAGTGACAGACAGACAGACAGACAGACAGGGAGAAGAATTAAGAGAAAAAGAAAAATAGGATTAAAAGAAGAAAATATTGTACTATAAGGAGTCCTCGACTTAAACCACAATGGAGCCCAAAAGTTTTCTAAGTGAGTTTGCCCCATTTTATGACTTTCCTTGCCACAGTTATTAAGTGAATCATTGCATTTATTAAGTTAGTAACGTGGTTGGTGAGTGAATCTGAATTCCCCACTGACTTTGCTTCACCTGCTGTAATGCCATATATAGAGCGTAGTACAATTAGTCCTTGACTTACAAAAGTTACAATGGCATTAAAAAAAAGGGACTTATGACCATTTTTCACAGTTGCAACCTTTGTAGCATCTCCATGATCATGTGATCAAAATTCAGAAATCTTGGCAACTGGTTCATAATTATGACGGTGGCCATGTCCCAAGATCAGGTGTTCCCCTTTTTATGACCTTCTGACAAGAAAAGTCAGTGGGGAAGCCTGATTTAGTTAACACCGCGTTACTAACTGATCAACTGTAGTGATTCATTTCACAAATCTGGCCAGGAAGGTCATAAAATGGGGCAAAACCCGCTTAAGAAATGTCTCACTTCACAACATAAATTTTTGAGCTCAATTGTGGTCGTACGTTGAGGACTACCTATATAGCATAGAAGTATGGAAACAATAGCAATAGAATATAACATGAGAGAAAGCACTCACATATAGATTTTTCATTTCATTTTTATAACTTTTTATGTATTTATTTTATCCCCACCCCTTATAGGAAGATATATTTAAAAATACCTGTCTAGGGTCCTGTGTTTTCTGGTTGTTTTGGGTCAGTCTAAGTGTTTTTTTTTTTAAAAAGAACCTCTCACATGAGCACCAAGGATTTATTTTTCAGAGTTCTAAAGTAGGTGTGGGATTCATTTTTATTTTACAACCGGTTCTGTGGACGTGGCTAGGTGGGCGTAGCTAGGTGGGCATGGCTATGTGACTGGGTGGGCATGGCTTTTTTGGCAGCAACACCCCCCCATTTTTGGGGCCTTCTGAGCCTCAGGGAAGCCTCCTGGGGGGCAATTTTTGCTCCCAGAAAATTTCCCTGGGGCCCAGGAAGGGAAAAAAACAGAGCCTGGGAGGACGCCCTCCCTCCATATTTTGCCTTCCTAGGCCTCAGGGAAGCACTAAGACAGGAGGGGAATCCCGGCACAGCTGATCACAGGAACAGCCGATTGTTGGGAGCAGGGAAAGAAATACCTTAAGGAGTGACTGGGAGGGGGACAACGCAGTCAGCGATGTCGGGCATGAATGTGACGTCATGCATGCATGATAAGGACTGACTGGCCAGCCAGGGGCATAATTTGTCGGTTTTACGAACTGCGCAGAATCATAATAACCGGTTCTATAGAACTGGTCCGAACTGGTAGAATCCCACCCCTGTCCTAAAGATATTTCTAGCCTTTTATATTTATCTCCACATTCAGGAAAGGGAGATGAGAGGAAACTTCGGCTAGGCCTACTATTTTGAATCCCTGTTTCTCCAAGTCTACACGATCACTTTCCCTAAAGAGATTCTATGAGACTAATTCATACGATGAGTGTCTTACAAGACACGATCAAGGGCTCTGTGAAACTGGGATTCTCAATTATATGAAAAGCATACATGTTACAGGCACACAATCTTTTGCGAGTCAAGTGCCCCACATGAATGTTGCCAACGATTTAGTGGTCACATGGAGATAGGATAAGGGGAAAAAGTATCAAAGGCAGAGGTGGTATTTAGCAGGTTCTGACCAGTTCTGGAGAACTGGTAGTGGAAATTTTGGGTAGTTTGGAGAACCGGCAAATACCACCTCTGACTGGTCCCGCCCCCATCTATTCTCTGCCTCCCGAGTCCCAGCTGGGTCTTCTTTGGTTGCCCTGCACAGGAGAATGGAGAATGGAAAGCAGGTTAGTGGGGTGGGGAGGGAATGGGATTTTGCAGTATCCTTCCTCTGCCACACCCAACAAGCCATGCCTGACAAGCCACGCCACGCCACGCCACGCCATGCCACACCAGCAAGCCACGCCTACAGTACCACTAGTAAAATTTTTTGAATCCTATCACTGGTCAAAGGGGCACACTGTATTCACATGTCAACCTGTGTCTCTTTCCTTTGCTGATCCAATCTTGATCCTAATTGTAACTTACTAATGAAAATTGTGGCACCTATTTTCTTCTATATGATTTATGTTTCAAACTCTGCTGTAGTTGTTGGTGCTTGCCTACTATTAATTCATATATTCATAGAACGAGGAGATAAATATAATTATGGTTACATCTATTTAGACATTGATTATGTTTTGGGGTGTAGTTATTGTTTGCAATTTCTTATAATCAGAATGCAAGAAAAAAAAAGAAAAAAGAAAAAGATTTTACTGAAATCCATACGAATGAATGAATGCCACTTCAGCACAAGATGAGTAAACCGGATCTGAAGTACCTCCGGTTGCAATGGGGCTCAGCGTTTTTGTATCAACATGCTTTCCTATTTTTATTTTACTCATCCTCCCAAGCCAGTCTGTGAATCAAGTTGTTAGTATTCCTGTCATACAGACTTAGGAATTTAAGCTAAGGCAGTGATTTAAAGAAGGCCACCCGGCCAGTCCACAAGGAACTGGTATTTGAGCCCATCATCTCTGAGGTCTAAACTAGATGCTTTCATCCATTAATTTCATTCTAATGACTTTCAGATTGTTGATTTTCAGGGAGAAGTGCTGAGAATAAAGGGGCAGCTCTTTTTTCTAGTTTTGCAGGAGGCACAGTCCAACAAACAATATCAGTGAGCCTTTTTTATATAATTAAGTGAGCTTTAGATAGTTTAAGATTTATCTCGAGCATGGTTTTGCATTTTCTTCTTCATATTTTTTTCTCAGCCTTATTTTGCAGATTTGATTCTGACACCACTAAAACTCTTCTTTATCAATTGTGTCTGTGTGCATGTGTGTATTCCTTCTGATGCAAAAGGCAAATACAATGAAGAATATTATTTGAAGGCAGCTCTGTGAGACACCCTTACTATTTTCTTGCATTGACCTAAACTGGAAGGACATGGGTGAAATAACATTTTCTGGCTGACACAGGATTTTGGAAGTTTTGTGGTATTGCTAAACAAACCCAGCTACATGTAGTACATAAACATCAACCAAAAACCAAGCCATCCCCAAACAAACTCACTTTGAGTGATGTGGTAATATGCCTGATAAGTTAGAATCCTGAGTCATGAGATTTTAAAAACGAAATACCCATTCTGATCTCCTTTAACAAAGCTGCCTGGAAAATGAAGAATCTATTTTCTTTTTTAAAAATAATCACCTAATTATTTATTTTCAGTCATGGGAAAATAGTCTGTAAATCACATGTTCCACCCTCATTCCAAGACCATCTATAAATCCACATCTAACTTCTTATTTGCCACGAGACTGACCTTGAGCAATAGATCTTGATCAAGATCAAGTGAGGTACTAATACCACTCTATAAAGCCCTTGTAAGACCACACCTAGAGTACTGCATCCAGTTTTGGTCACCACATTATAAAAAAGATGTTGAGACTCTAGAAAAAGTACAGAGAAGAGCAACCAGGATGATTAGGGAGACTAAAACATATGATGAACGGTTACAGGAATTGACGTTGGCTAGTCTAGTGAAGAGAAGGACCAAGAGAGACATGATAGCGGTCTTCCAATATTTGAGGGGCTGCCACAGAGAGGAAGGGGTCAAGCTATTTTCTAAAGCTCCTGTAGGCCAGACAAGAAATAATGGATGGAAGCTGAACAAAGAGAGATTGAACTGGAAATAAGGAGAAACTTTCTGACGGTGAGAACAATCCACCAATGGAACAACTTGCTCTTGGAAGCTCTGAGAGTGCCATCAAGGAGAGATTGGACTGCCATTTGTCAGAAATGGTGTAGGGTCTCCTGCTTGGGTGGAGGATGGGACTAGATGACCTATAAGGTCCCTTCCAACTCTGATTATCTGTTATCTGTTATCTTGAAGGACAAAAGATTCTTCTGGCTAGTCTGCAAAATATTCACTAACTAACTGTGTCATCATTTGAGATTCACAGAATATTTGAGTATGTTTCTGGAAACAGGGATGCTAACTTGAACAAGCTCTAGTGAAGCAGCTATTTGTACTCTTAACGGAAGGTTGTTATAGGAAATGGAGGGGAGCGGGGAGAGATAAAGGCCAGGTCTCAGGAAGCTTATGAAGTGAGTCAGTGCAACTGAAGCCACACTTCTAAAATTGTCACTCGTTGTTCCCTTTAAAGTAACTTGCTGACCTTAGGTAAGAAGATATATTCGAACTGAAAATGGAGGAATATAATGCTGTTCTTTAACAGACAGCAATATATATCTTGGATAAGTGCTTTGAAACATGAGGCTGGCAAAAGTCAGGTAGCTGAAGAAATGGAGTAAGTAAACAGCTGAAGAATGGAGGCAGCAGAAAGCCCATAAATGGTGTCATAGATGTTCATAGAGAGAACGAGGGAAAAAAAGTGTCAAAGCATGCATTGGGATGTTGTGATGTAGACTCATCCTTTGTCTGGAAATTTAAAAAAAAGGGCAGATGAAAAGATCTCATCAGCACTCTGGTCATCTCTGACTTCCAAAATCAACCAGACATGAGACAATCATGCCTGCAAGTTTTTTGGGGGGAAATGCCTTGGTGCTTCTGAAAAACTTCTGGCATCTGGACCAGATCAATTTTTATGGGTCCTTCGTTCTTGTAGAGGCTCACCACTATCAGGTCACAAGCTGACCTGATAGTTATGTCTTTACATTTCCAGACCTAGGCACCCACAAGCAGATATTTTGAGGCAGTGCTTCTGCACGCTGTGAAAATTTAACATATGATTACTACTCTCCTTAATAACTACCCTGGGTATTACGACTGCTGGAGGATCTGAAACCTGGAAGGCAAGTTTACTGATTTTCCCCATTGTTGATCGTGTAGGTCTCAGTAATACCTGCCAAACCTGTATATTCCTCTGTTATCCTACTGTAGATGGACGTTGGGTTACTTTGCACAAAGCGGATACTTACTAGTAGCAGCCTGAGTATAAGGCATACATTAATTTGATCACTGATGTTCACAGAATGGGACTTTTCCTCTCCTACCCTTGGCCGTGCCTTCTTCTCTGTCAGTATTCCTCCTCAGGTGATTCTCCCCTGACTTTTCTCCTCGGCTGACACGCCCCCAGCCAATTGCCCTGGCATATTGGCAGCTAGCTGATTGGTTGGCGGATAATTGTCCAGGCAGCGAAAAGCCCAGGATGAACCATGCTTCAGTGAATCGGGTAGCGCCGAAGTGTGTGGAATGGAGGGGCTGTCCATCCAGTCAGAAGAGAATCACCTGAGGAGGAACACTGGCGGAGAAGGAGGTGCAGCCAAGGGTAGGAGAGGAAAGGTCCTAGACCCGATGTTCAGGTCCGGAATAACAGGCTTAGAAAGAGGTGTATCAAATGCAAGTTCCCCTTTTCTTGTCTCCAGAATATCTATTTCTGCTTAAAGGATCCTCACATCACTGTAGATAACAGAAATAGTCGATTCCCAAACTTATGTATTATCCATCTCACCAACATCATCTCCCACCTCCAGGGAAATTATTCAGGCTTGGGTTAGCCTTACTTACCATAATAACATTACCCTCTTAACAATCACTTATGTGCTCTTTATCTCAACTCTGTTACCATCAAACTTAAAACTGCCCCCTGTTTCTCTTCCCTCAGTCACATATCATGTATATAAACTTACTCCTTACTCTCTAGGCCTACAATACACCCGAAGGAACAAGTTTCACATCCTCCATTCTCTTAATTCAGCATTCTCCAGATCACACCTGGAGAATGTACCCAAATCATTCAAAGTAGCTGAAGTTGGTTTCAGGCTCCAAACATTGCTGCTTATCACCACCATGTTCTTGCTGCTTTCCCTCTCTCATTGCTGGAGCGAGCTTAAAATCTTTATTGTTGTTTCTGTTAACGGCCTCGTAGAGCTTGCAGATTCAGGACTTGAAGCTAGTCTCCAGGCCTCTAACTTAGCCTCTCACAGTTAAATGATAACCACCATGTTTCTCCTGTGACTACTCAAATAGGGGATGCCAAACATACAGATTACACATTGCTGATGTCTCTGTCACTGCCCGACAGTGATTTCCTATGTGTAACTTTTCCTAAGACCAAGTTTGCTAACATTGGCTTGGGTTTTCCTTTCTTCCATCCAACCCAACCTCTTGTTCCTTGGTTGTTTCCATTCCTCTCCAACTTGTCATGCCAGACTCAGACTCTGATGCGGAAACTGACAGCAAGCAGCCAGTCTCAGAATT
This sequence comes from Pseudonaja textilis, assembly GCF_049901715.1. NCBI lineage: Eukaryota > Metazoa > Chordata > Lepidosauria > Squamata > Elapidae > Pseudonaja > Pseudonaja textilis. Next base: position 176,755,145 of record NC_141991.1, read on the forward strand.
GTAGTCAGTGTGTGCTATCCTGGTCTCAGAAGATGAGGAATCTGAGCTCCCAGCCCCTCCTAGTGCAATGGTTCCCTATCTGGGGAGGAGAGCAAAGACACCCTTCTTCTTGCAAGAAAGGAATTTCAATTCCCAAAGTAGCAATACCTGGGCTAACCTCTATTTAAGAAGAGCAATGAGCTACCATCATCACCCTGCAACAACCACTCATTAACCTAGGCTTGTCTGCCGTGGCTTTAGATCTGAACTCTTCTATGACATTTGGACCCTTGGTCTTTGCCAGAACCACTCCTGTACCTGCTGTTTTGAATTTGGACACTCTCTCAATGCAAGCTTGCTGTTTTTGTGGAGACTTGGTTTTCTTCTTCTGTGGGTGTCTCTGTATGTTTCCACTTTTCCTTTGTGCCGCCTATTCTTTGGAAGACTTCCCAATGAAGTTTGCAAAATTCTCCATGTGTTTGTGAGTGGTGGCTTGAGGCAGACACACCTCAGCGTGACCTTTCTTGAATCATTTTTCACATCTACCAAACTTCACACTCTCTCTAACACCACCCCTCCTGTCACCTACTACAACCAAGCCACTATTTCCAAAATAAAATTCTTCAACAGCATATCTTAAACTACCTACTCACGTATTACTACAAAACTACAGGCTGATTCGTGGGTTTGCAATGTAGAATTCTGAACACAGACCTCCATATCACACCAAACTTAGAACATAGCTTTATGATATTCCTTGATGAGCTTGTGTAAAGTTTCATTTAGAGTTCGGTCTACAGCAGATACCCAGGACTCTCAGTTTTGACAGAAAGGCTCCTAATCTGTGGAGGAACCTGATGTCTTGAACTGGCAACTTACATTTTCTATGCTGTAGTCCAGCAGCTCCTTTAAATTGTTTTCCTTTCCCCCAATATTACTCTTTCTCTTTCCTGCTGTCTGAAGTAATATCCAATATACAAGTTACAAAAGTAATTGCCACTTCAGGAGATGGGAGGAGCTTGCGCCGTGGCGATACGGTCTGCAATCGAGCTCCTCGATTGCAGCCGATATCTCCGCCACTGGCCGGTCCAACGGACCTACGCTGTCCCGTAGGGACAGCCATCGTGAAGAGCATATCCTGAGGATTCCGGGATACCGCAAAATCCCTGGAGAGCCCGGGTGAAGCTCTTCTTGCCAGCGGCGGAGAGGCAGCCCCATGCTGCTGAGGCCGGGCGACTCCAGATGGAAAGAGTTTGAGAAAGAGTTTGTCGGTTGGGTGAGAACTTCTTTTTTTATTTAATTTTTTGAATTTGGAAAGTTTACTCTAATTATCTGAAGAAACCTGTGTGATTTTGTTTTGTTTTTGACAAAATTGATTTAGCGGCGTTTTTTAGGGAAACGTCAAAGAGAGAATCCATTTTTTTCTTTTCTTTGCTTCCGGACTCTATTGTTACTTATTGGATAACTGGACTGTTTTCTTTTTTCTATATATTCATATGTTTTATTCTTCTTCTGGGCTTTTTATTTTTTTTTTCTGGGCTAGAGGCTTCTCTTGATTTTGTTTGATTTTTCGGTTTTTGTTTTGTGTATTGCAAGCCGGCTTTCCCTTAAGAGAGGAGGGGGAAAGTGAGAACTATGATACTTTGTAACACTGCCACCTAGAGGCTCGGAAATATTTAAAAAAAAAATAGACTCTTCTTCTCAAGGACATCCCCTGATAAGATAGAGGAAAGCACTTTGTGGAATATTATTACAGGTGTCTTTCTGGATATACATGGCTCAGCTTTGAAGCTTGTGGGAAAGAGAAGGGAGTTATAATTAGAGCCTTGGATAATTAAATAGAGTGCAGTGTTGTTGTTTTTTTTGAGTTCTGCCAACCCCTTCACTAACATCAAGGTCCTTACTTTTAAGCTTGATTTATTTGCAAAGGAAGCCTCTGAATTTCTTTTTCTACTTATATTTTATTTTGATTTAACTGATTTTATTTTTTCTTTTGCCTATTTGGATCCTGTTTTCTCTTTTTCCTTTTTTTTTTTTTTTAATGTACATTAGCGGACTATTTCTTTTTCCTTTTTTAATTGAGGTTTTTTTTTTTTTTTTTTTTTTTTTCTGGCTGGACTAAGGTGTGGAATCTGAAGAAACTTATTTTTCTTGGTTTTTGTTTTGTTTTTTGTTTTTCTCTTTTTCTTCTTCCCTTCTTCCTTTTTGGCTTTGTCTTGTTTATTATTATTATTGGGTTTTTATTTTTACTGTTACTTTTTTTTATGGTTTTTTTTTTTTTTTATTGGACTAAGGTCAGGAAGAATTTGAAGAATTTTTTTTTTTTTTTCTTTTTTTCTCTCACTTTTGGCTTTTTTATTGTTGGCCTTTTTACCTTGGATTATAATTTCATATTTTTTTCTTTTTTTGTGGATTAAAATTTGAAAAAACTTGAAGAGTTGGAACCACTTAAAATGAGTAAGAAATTTATATCTTCGGTGCCTCTATGTCTGCTTCTGCCTCCCCACCATCTGGACAGCGCTCAATTCAGACATTGTTAAAGCAAGATAAAGAGAAAGAAAAAGAACAAGAAAGAGTATCCTTCCAGATGATTATGCAAGGAATTCAAGATCTTAAGGTAAAAATGGATACTATTGAACAAAGAACAGGTAGGATGGAACAGATGATGGAAAAATATGAAGAGAGACTCCAAAATGTTGAAGAGGGAGGCAAACAAAGAGAGGAGAAAATTGGAAATATCGACAATAGATTAACAGCGATTGAACAAGAAAAAAAGTGAGATGTTGAAGTGGGAGTTGGATAGATCAGAATTTTATCTTAGATTCCAAAATATAGAAGAAGAAAAAGGACAAGATTTGGTTGCGATAATGGTAGGAATTCTGGCGGAGGCGCTCGAGATAACAGAAGAGAAGATGATGGATGGAATTGATGAGATATATCGAGTTTTTACAAGATATGCGATGAGAAATAACCTACCCAGAGAAGTTCATATTAGATTTATTAAAAATCTTTGAAGACACAAATATTGCAAGTAGCAAGAGAGAAGCCACTGAAATACAAAAGTAAAGAAATTTTGGTTTTAAAACAAATACCTAGAAGAGTGAGAGAGATGAGAAGAGAATACCGATTCCTGACTAAAAGGTTATTGGAAAAAGAGGTGTCTTACAGGTGGTTGATTCCAGAAGGATTGATGTTTACGTGGCAGGAACAGAGACATAGAATTGATTCAATTGAGAAAGCAGAACTGTTTTGTGCAGAGGTTTTTGGAGGCAGAGAAGGAGGAGCAGGAAAGGAGGTCCCATCAATTGAATCCCAAGAGGAACAAATGGAGGTTGGAAAAGAAGAAGGTGCAGTAGGTGGACAAGTGGATATTAAAGATCAACGTGAGGCAAGACCCACGAGAGTGGTTAAATCTAAATATAAAACATAATTATGGAAGAAAAAAAATTGATTACAATGAATATAAATGGACTGAATTCAGCTGCTAAGAGAAGGAAGATTTTCCATAAATTAATGAAATTAAGGTTCGACATAATTTGTTTACAAGAAGTTCATATTAAAAAGCAACATGAACAATTGTTATTACAACCAAAATTAGGGAAATTGTTTACCTCTTTGACACAATCCAAGAAAAGAGGGGTGGTTTTATATATTAAAGAGGCCATTCCAGCAAAAATGATTTATACAGATGATGATGGGAGAATATTAATGGTAGAAATAATGGACAATAATAGAAAGATACTTTTGATTGCAATTTATGCAATCGAATGATAAACAGGAAGAATTCTATAGAAAATTACATACTAAGACTGCCGAACTTGACTATGCTAATGTAATTATGATGGGAGACTTTAATGGAATTGTGGATAATAGACTTGACTATATTGCAACAACAGTAAAGCATAACAGGAAAACTCTTCCTAAATCCTTTTTAAAATGATAGATGAATTAACTTTAAAAGACATATGGAGAGAAAGAAATGATAAATCTAAGCAATTTACGTTCTATTCAAATAGGCATCTATCATGGTCCAGACTGGATATGATTTGGATCTTAACAGATTTAATGTCTAGTATTCAAGAAGTAAATATTGAAACAAGTACTTGGGCTGACCATAACCCATTGACAATTGAATGGAAGGGACAAAGGAAAAGATCGAGATGGACATTAAATAATTCTATTTTAAAGGATAAGGAATTTATACAATGGATGGAGAAAGAATTGGCCTTCTTCTTTAAAGAGAACAGAAAAGAAGACATCTCAATACAGAATGTTTGGGACACAATGAAGGCCTATGTTAGAGGCTTGATAATAGACTATACAAGAAAAAAGAACAACAGGAAAAGGCGAACTCTTAAAGCCTTGGATGATGAATATAAGGGACTTGAAAAAGAATTACAGAAAATGCCACACAGAAAAGATGTTAAAATGAAACTGGATATAACTAAACATAAAATGGATTTAATAGAAAGAAGAACTGGCACAGAAAATTAGGAATGCTAAACAGAATTATTTTGAGGATGCAAATAAGCCAGGTAGATGGCTAGCATACAAATTGAGAAAGGAGAAAGAGTCGAGGAAAATACCGCAGTTAATAGACGACCAAGGTAAAATTTGTTATGGCAGCAAAGAAAAAAAGAGATTATTTATGATTTTTATAAGCATTTGTATAAGAAAGAAGACATTGATGAGGAGAAAGTTAAACAATACCTACAGAATGCAAATCTACCTAAGATACCTAAAGAGATTGAAGAAATGCTAGAAAGTAATATAACAATGATGGAGTTAAGTCAAGCACTTAAGAAACAAAATAATGGAAAGGCACCAGGTCCAGATGGGTTTCCTGTAGAATTTTATAAAATCTTTCAAGAATCACTGTGTATTCCACTGTTAGAAGTTATGAATGAAGTTATGTTAAAAAGATGATACCTAAAACATGGTCAGAGGCTTACATTACACTTATTCCAAAAGAGGAGGCGGACCTACTGCAAATCAAGAATTATAGACCGATTTCTTTACTAAATGCAGATTATAAAATTTTTGCTTCAATATTAGCAGAAAGACTTAAAAAGTACTTGAATAACTTTATCCACCCAGACCAAAATGGGTTTTTGCCAAAGCGACAAATCAGAGACAATATGAGAGTAATTCTGGACACCCTGGAATACTATGAGGCACATCCTGAAAAGCAAATGGCTTTGATATTTTTAGATGCTCAAAAGGCATTTGATAACGTGAATTGGAGATTTATGTTACTTTTAATGGAACAGATGGGCTTTGCTAGAAGATTTATTCAGGCAATAGAAGCAATTTATAATGAACAAACAGCTAAGGTAATGATGGAGGGAGATTTGCAGATCCTATTAATATAAGAAAAAGGCACAAGACAAGGTTGCCCTCTTTCTCCTTGATATTTGTATTGACTTTGGAAGTGTTGAATAGAAATATCAGAGAAGATAAAACTATAAAAGGAATGAAAATTAAAAAGGAAGAATTTAAACTACAAGCCTTTGCAGATGACCTAGTCTTTATCTTGGAGACCCTATAGAAACAGCCTCGAAACTGTTGGAAAAGATAGAGGTCTATGGGGAGGTGGCTGGAGTTCCAAGTGGCCTGAAATCAAATAAAAATTCTGACTAAACAAATTTCTTTTGCCCAGAATATTACGACCAGTAAGTATAATCTTTTGCCAGCAACCTTTCTGGTTCAATATAAATAATAAATGCAATGCAAAGAGAAATGATTTTCAAAAAGAAACAACCAAGAGTCAGCAAGATTATTCCCTCAGTTTATAGACCCTTATTGACAAAATTTGGGTTACCACCGTTGGGACTGAACGAAGATGAAATACAATTTATTTCCCAAGTGGGAAATTCACATTCAAATTCAGATTATTGAGATCTGTAAAACAGCTGAAATTAAGGCAGGAAGGAGCAACCGGGTGGTATGGCAAAGCACATTTAACTCTAGGCCTGAGGAAAACATACATTTTAGTTGCAGTCAAAGATTGGCAATGCTCAGTGCCAACCCAAACCGAATACAGCAGGGAATTTCATAGGGAGCTGTTCTACTAAAAATACTCCCTCATATTATAGAATAGCAACTTCCTAATAAACATAGTACTTGCACTTCTCCTTCACTCCAGGCAGAGTGAAGAAAGAGAAAGGGCACAGTTTCTTATCTGCATCCAAACAATTCTGTCAGGTGAGCGTTATGGTTATGATCCAGGTTAATTTACCATGTTTGCTGTTTCCACTTTTCTTTAAACAACAGTGGGAACAGAACATTTAGAAGCACTTACTAATTGCACGGATGCTATAAATCTAATTTGGCTTTTTCAACCAACAAATAATTTGGTCGATACAAGAGGATGCTGTTGCTCCTATTGACTGTAAACAGCAAAAAGAACTACAGTCAAATAAATAAATGTTTATACTGGGTCTATTATGGGCAGTGCAGACTGAAGCAAAACGCAAGAAAATTTTAAACTCTTTTGCCTTTTCCACTACATGATAGTATCTATAAGATCTTATGTATCATAATTCCCAAGCATGAAGGTATATGGAGGACTCCCAGATTTCCTAAAATGCAGGTAGTCCTCAACTTACGACCACTAATTGAGCCCCAAATTTATGTTGCTAAGTGAGAAATTTATTAAGTGAGTTTTGCCCCTTTTTGTGACTTTTCTTGCCACAGTTGTTAAGTGAATCACTGCAGTTGTTAAATTAGCAACACGGTTGTTAAGTGAATCTGGCTTCCCCATTGACTTTGCTTGTCAGAAGGTTGCAAAAGGTGATCACGTGACCCCAAAATATTGCAACCATCATAAATATAAGTCAGTTGCCTAGCATCTGGATTTTGATCATGTGACCATGCGGAGGCTGTAAGTGTGGAAAATGGTCATAAGTCACTTTTTTCAATGCTGTTGTAGCAATAGCACTTAGACTTACTGCATATACTGCTTCGTAGTGCTTTACCTCTCTAAGAGGTTTTACAGAATCAGCATATTGCCCCCAACAATCTGGGTCCTCTTTTTACCCACCTCAGAAGGATGGGAGGCTGAGTCAACCTTGAGCCTGGTGGATTCGATCTGCCAAATTGCAGGGAACCGGCAGTCAGCAGAAGCAGCCTACAGTGCTACACTGAGCCACCGTAACTTCAGATGGTCACTAAGTGAACTGTTGTAAGTCAAGAATTATCTATCTATCTATCTATCTATCTATCTATCTATCTATCTATCTATCTATCTATCTGTCTATGTTTGGATTTATTTGTAAAACCCCTGCTTCTGCAGAATACTAGGAAATGAATGCTGTTTTTCAATTTCTATTCCATGTCAGAAATATAAATGGTAGCCTGCATTGTTGTTTCTCCTTACTTACTTCTTTGCTTTTTGCTTTTTGGTTTTCTGTCTACTATTATTATTATTATTATTATTATTATTATTATTATTATTATTATTATTATTATTATTATTTAATTATTATTATTATTATTTTATTTCCTTACTTCTTTTAAGGGAAAAAGCAGGAATTTAAAACCTATACTGTCGTTGCTTTTTGGAGACTTTGTGGGCAGGTCCACACTTTAGCAAGTCCTTCTGGATGGCTTCTACATCTAGAGCTATCCATTGGGTATGGTTTAAACAAAAATTCAAAATGTGGTAATGATGGTGTGATCAAAGCTTCATCCATTTTTATGAGCATTGTTCATAAAGACAGGAGACACCATATATCTGAATGTTCTGAAAGTTTGTCAAGGACACCTTAGGATGGCATTGAATCATACTGCCAACCATCAAAGCCGGCCCCGCCATCTCTTGTAGCTTATCAAGTTCACGATACTCCCCTTTTCGTTAGGGCATAAAGAAACCACTCCCTCTCCATTTGTGCCTCCGTGTTTGCATATCTAGGTCTCTCCAACATGGTTAATTACAAGTCGAACTTGTCTGCTTTAACTATGCAGGAGGCTGTTTAAACATAGAGAAACAACAATGGCTATTTAGTGGAGTTCTTCCCAGTCTACAGTTCTAATATCTGACTGTTTATAACCTCACTTTAGTCAGATAGCTATCTTCTTCATTTTATTGGCCAAATGCTACTCGTTTATTTCCTTTCGACCTCTTTAATGGATGTTTCAACTTCTCTGTGCCTTCAGATCTATCTCCTTTGCAGAACTGCTGGGGTGTGGCTGTTTTATAGTTTTCCAGTTTTTTTAATTCAAGGATTATTTAATATATTTTGATACTGTAATTTCCCCTTCATCTATCAAATCATAGGCAAAATCTCTCTTCCCTACAACAGACTGAAATACAGATGCTTTCTTTAGGGAACAGGTATCAGAAGTAAGATTAATGACCTGTCCTTAATAACTTGCCCTGCTCTTGAGTTTACTATTTTATCAGTCCAAAGTCTCCATTATAATATTAAGTTCTATTCTAAGCTAGAAGAATTGAATGGAGGTCATAGATTCCACTGCAGGGAGCAATGATTCACTTTTCACTTTATGGGTACAGTCAGTGGTTATCCATTATTACTGGGAAATAGATGGGAAGAAATTATGGTGTTAACTAGAGGCTGGTGGGTGTTGTAGTCGAATAGATTTGAAAGACACACCGGAGAAAACCATATAATATTGAGCTCAAGGACAGAACTCATAGATTGATTGTTAAGGGATCCACTTTTAGTGCTCTGAGCATCTCATTAAAGGACCAAATCCAAATCTAGAAATTTTATATGATCTTCATCTACAACAACTATTTACATATAATATTACTCCATATATATATATATATATATATATATATATATATATATATATATATATATATATATATATATATATATATTCTGAGGTTCTCGTGGGTATTTGTATGTGGATCTTTGGTTGTTCGGGTTTTCTCCGCGTAAGATTCGAGAGTATCTAGGCAACGCGTTTGATGAAGTCTCATTCATCATCTTCAGGCTTCTGTCTCCGGCTCTGTGCTTCTCAGAGTAATGTGAGATTGCAGCTGCTTCCTCCTTTAACTGCCACCCAATCAAGTCCCACCCCCACTGGCAGTTAAAAGGAGGAAGCAGCTGCAATCTCACATTACTCTGAGAAGCACAGAGCCAGAGCCAGAAGCCTGAAGATGATGAATGAGACTTCATCGAAACGTTGCCTAGATACTTCGAATCTTATGCGGGAGAAAACCCGAACAACCAAAGATCCACACATATATATATATATATATATCCCATGTTTTCTATAAGATTGAAAGTTAGTGTCTGGGTAAAGTTGAGAGGTATGTCTAAAGTTTTGAAGAAGCCTGTGCAAAAGGCTTGTATACTCCTACTGTAGACTCTGAAATGCTATACAGAAAATCAATACCATACTAAGAAACCAACTAATGCGGTATAAGACAGCAATGCTTCAAGGACAGGTGAAGTCAGTTATATACCACAGTTTTCTTTTAGCTTCCGGAATACAGGCTGACCAAAAGCTAATCGGATATCTCATAACACTGGACTTGATATTTTTAGCCTGTAATTGTTTGAAACCCCCCCCACCCCCATGGAGAAATGACTGGTGAATGCATTTGCCAAGATGTTAGTGGAAAAGTATTTCCTATGACTACTTAAGCACCTTTAAAGACAGATCTTTAAAAGATCATTGGAATAAATAGGAGCATCAATCAATGTACTGTTAGTCGATGGGCACAATTATATTCTGCTCAACCTGTTTACATCTGGATCACAGTCTTTTAAGGATCAATACTTGTGTGCTGACTTTATCTTCCACAGAGATAAACCCTATCATAAGTGCAACTTAATCAGGTTTCTTCCTCATGATGGAGGTCAGGAAGTCAGCAAGAGAGAGAAAAGGAGGACAAGGCGAATGGAAGGTCTCTGTACATGTATTTTTAACAAACTGTAGCAGAAATGTCAAATATCATTATAGCTCATCTTCCTTTTCAAAAACGTGAATGAAGTCATGGGAGCCCAAAGCTGAAGGCAATGCTATTTAGTTTTCCAGACTGGTGACACCGAAATAAATCATATAGATAAAGGGAGAATGTTTCAATCACTCTTCCCTATAGGCAAAGCATGGCAGCTGCTTCACCGCTTTAGGCAACTGATTTTAGATATCCAGAAAGGGGACACAAGGATTATTTATTTATTATCATTGCATTCTTGCTAGCATGAATCAACATTTGAAATTATCCTCCTTAAATGCAGACAAAACAAAATAAAAACAAAGAAGTTCTAGATAAGATTTTGATATTTTCTTTGGGTAGATAGGTGGGTATATACAGTGTATCTGTTAGATTTATGTAGCTTCATAATCTCAAAATGATAATCTATTTTACCCACAACAGCAACCTTAAGAAATAAATGGGGCTGGGGGACTTCTGGTGATGAGATATGGGCGAATGGAGGTGCTGAAGCTTGCCACGCTATCTCCTCTTGCTGTTGGAGTGACCCTTAGGGGTGCACACATCTTGTAGAGAAGCGTGCCAGTGTGGGGAGACTCAAGTCATGGTGTGGAAAAGGCGATTCTCATCACGACGTAGAGAAACCCTGTGGAGACCGACAGCAAGAGACTGTCAGTAATGGTGATCCTAAAGCCTTGATTGTTGCATACAAGAGGAAGTGAGTGAGTGACAGACTGTGGTGAACGAAGAGTGTGAGTGAAAGAATTTGCGATCCTGAGTATGATCCGGCTTCGTGTTTCTGCCAGGAGATAATTCCTTGTAGATATTGACAACCAGCCACGTTGTGATCCACTAGTGAGGTTGCCATCTCAGATGGAGGCATCGCAATCTCCATCTCATGCTTGCTCTGAACTACGCGCGGACCAAAATAAAAAGTTCACCCGCCATCATGTTTGGAGCTGCCGCTTCCGCATTTGGAGCTGCCGCCGCCATTTGGAGCTCCAAACAGCAGCAGTGCTCCAAACACGAAGCCGGTTGCTAAAGAGCCAGAAAGCAGCAAGGGTGCCAGGTGGAAAGAACAGGGTCGCAATCACATGGAGATGCCCAAAGCGCAGAGCACACATAACTAAAGGCGGCGCACGCAGTTGGCTTGGGGACTACAAGGCAGCATCTGCGTCTCTTCCTGGGCACGTCTCTAGGCTGCTTCCGGAGCTACGGGACGCTCTCCGTTGCCTACTGGCCCTTCTTCCTTGGGCTCCCTGCCGTGGGGTACACCCACTTCCTCCTGCAAATCATGCCTCACAACTCTTCTCTCCCTTGACTCTCGCTCCAAAAGATCGCCACCATTTCCCGCCGATTCGGGCTTCCAGCCACGTTGTGATCCACTAGTGAGGTTGCCATCTTGGATGGAGGCATCGCAGTTTCCCTCTCTTGCTCGCTCTGAACTTCGCACGGACCAAAATAAAAAAATTGCCCGCCATCATGTTTGGAGCTGCCGCTTCTGCATTTGGAGCTGCCGCCGTGTTTGGAGCACCGCTGTGATGTTTGGAGCTGCCACTTCCACATTTGGAGCACTGCCGCTGTTTTGAGCTCCAAATGGCACTCCAAACACGGAAGTGGCAGCTCCAAACATGGCGGCGGAATGGGCAGAAGGGAAAGCAACAGCGGCGGGTGCCAAAGGTCTCGGGTCTGCAGCAAAGGTGTTTGGTGGGAGTAGGGAGCTCTCCTTGCTTCACCATGATTGCCCATTAGGAGCGGCTGGTGGCGAGGAATTGCTGCCTGCGGGGCACTCCTAAGGGCAACTCCCCCCACCCTTCCCCCTTATTTTGCATGTTTTAAAATAGGCCTAAATTTGGGGGGAGGGGCTTAATTTGATTTTATGCCAAAAAAACATGCTGGGCCTTCCTATTGGTGGAGGCCGTATTGTTGGAGAAACACGGTAGTAAACAACGTAAAATGTAAAATAGGTAGTAATTATATATTTGGAATAAAATGTATTTGTAAATATATCACCAGTATTGATAACAAACAAGAAACCATAGACTGTCGATAGTAGAATTGTTAGTTTTTTAATCATGTTCTTTTTTCCTTTTTCTTTTTTTTTCTGTGTGTTGTGTATGTGTTTGTTTGATATTTTAGTTCTATAATCAATAAAGTTTGTTTTTTTAAAAAAAGAAATAAGTGGAGCTGAGAGGGAGAGAGGGAAAAAGGGGCAGGCCCAAAAGAGCCAGTAACATTAATGTCTAAACTGGATTTAATCTGGAGTCGCCTTGATTCTAGTTCAACAATGTAACTATCTCCTTACATTCACCACGAGAAACACATTGTTCTGCTTTAAACAGAATGTTGCATATAAAGGATTGGACTCTTAATGATTCATTAATTTATTAAAAATTAAAGTGTTGCCCAATCTAAAAAAATAATAATCTGTTTTTCTGCATCCCACTCTCTGATCCCTTTTTGCAAATGTCTTCAAGCTACTTATTGGCAAGTAGATTAAAAAGTGAGCACTCCGAAGTTAATTCTGAGTGCCTCTTTGCTTTGTCTGCTCATTATCGGGGAGGGGAGGGGAGGTGTCAATGAAAGCAAAGCTTAGTTTTGACTGAGTCTTAGAACTTACCTAGTTGGGCAGCCAGTGTTTCTTTTTTTTTTAAATCCACTGAAAGAAAAAAAAAAATCTAGTGGTTTTCCTTTTCTCTCTCCTAATATCCTTCTATTTGTCTGGTATAAAGATTCTAATCAGGCGAGGGCGGAGCTGGCGTCACGATGATACGGCATGCGATCTTGGAGGTCTGAGATCACTGCCGATATCTTTGCTCCTGGACGGTCCTATCGGATCTAAACCATCCCAAAGAGATGGTGAAAGTGAAGAGCACATCCTGTTGATCCCAGGGATACCTCAAAGTTCCTGGTAGATCCAGGAGAAGCTCTTCTTGTCAGCGGCAAAGAGGCAGCCATTAAAGCTGCTGAAGTTGGGACAGCTCCGAAACGAAAGAGAACAGAAAGAGAGAGTGTGCCGGTTTGGTGAGAACTTTTTCTTTATTCTAAGATCTGAAAGGACAACCTAAGGAAAAGAAAGAATCTGTAAAAGTTTTGACAGAAGTGATTAAGGGGTGATTTTAAACAGGAATGTCAAAGTAATGTTTTTTTTCTCATTGCTGGATTTTCTATACACGATCTTATAATTTGAAACTGGACTGGTTTTTTCTTTTACATCTATTTTTTTTCTCCTTTTTGATTTTGTAAAATTTTAGGCTAGAGGCTCCCTTTTAGTTATTTCTTTTTTAAAAAATATGTTCTTTCTAATTCTTATTATATCTTGCTTGGAAAAGGAGGGGGAAAGTGAGAGCAAAGAAACTTTGTAACACTGCCAATTAGAGGCTTGAAAATATTCTATTTCCCTGTGACCAGACAAAGCTGAGAAAGAAAGAACTGAGACTCTTTTTCAAGGACATTGCTATTTGATAAGATAGAGGGAAGAGCATGGGAGAGTATTATTGCAGGTGCTCTTCTGGGTTTCTATCAACAGCTGGAGTCTGGTGTTGAAACCTAGGGGAAAAAAGGTGATAAGTTTTTGGAGAAGAGAGCTATAAAAAGAGCCTTGGATAATTAAACAAAGTGCAGTGTGCTCTTTTTACTTTTTTAAGTTGTGCTATCCCTCCTCACCAGCTTTATTGTATTTCATTTTATCTTTTTTTTTCTTGTAATAACTATTTGGGTTTTTGGCTTTGTTAGAGCTTGTCTTTGTTTTTTTTTTTCTTTGGAAGTCCAATTTCTACATTTGCTTTTTATTTTAAAGGGAAAGCTTTAGTATTAATGTTTTTTTTTAAGGAATAGCCTTTTTTTCTCCTTTCCTGGTATTTTTGTTTTTCATCTACCTTTCTGGTTTATTCTTATGCACTCTTTTCTATTTGAGACCTTTCAATTGGATTAAGGTGTTGAAGAACCTGAAGAATTTTTCCTTTTCCTTTTTTTTCCAAGCCTTTTTCTTCATCTAACTACTGATTGGATTAAGGTATACAAGAACCTGAAGAAATTTTGTCCTTCCTTCTTTTTTCTTTTTTCTAATCATTAATATTGGGCTTCTTTTTTCTACTATTTTTATTTTGAACTATAATTGGTTACTTGACAATTGGATTAAGGTTTAGAAGAACCTGAAGTTTTTGAATTGCTTAAAATGAGTAGGAAATTTACAGCTCCTGGTTCTTCAACTTCTACTTCTTCCTCTCCACCATCTGGAGGACAATGTTCAATAGAGACAATGTTAAAGCAAGAAAAAGAACAAGAAAAAGTGACTCTGCAGATGATTATGCAAGGAATTCAAAATATTCAAGCAAGATCAGAGAATATTGAAAAGAGAATAGAGAACATTGAACAAAGAACAGAGAACATTGAACAAAGAACAGGGAAAACCGATGAAAAAGTGGAGAACATCCAACAAATGATGTTGAAGTATGATGAGAGATTCCAAAAAATTGAAGAAGATAAACAAAGAGACAAGAAGATTGGAGATATTGATAATAGATAATAACGGTGGTTGAACAAGATAAAAGTGGTATGTTGAGATGGGAGATGGATAGATCAGAATTCTATCTTAGATTCCAAAACGTAGAGGAAGAAAAAGGACAAAACTTAGCTGAGATAATGATAGAAATACTGGCTGAAGCTCTGGAAATAACTCAAGAGAAGATGATGGATGGAATAGATGAGGTTTATTGAGTTTTCACAAGATATGCGATGAGAAATAGCTTACCAAGAGAAGTTCACATTAGATTTACAAATAAAGCCATTAAAACGCAAATATTGCAAGTGGCAAAAGAGAAAACATTGAAATATAAAGACAAGGAGATTGTGGTCTTGAAACAAATACCCAGAAGAGTGAGAGAGATGAGAAGAAAATACCGATTCCTGACTAAAATGCTACTTTAAAAAGAGGTAAATTATAGATGGCTGATTCCAGAAGGTTTAATGTTCACATGGCAAGAACAGAGACATAGAATTGTCTCAGTTGAGAAAACGGAATTATTTTATACAGAATTTTTTGGAGGGAAAGAGGAAGAGGCAGAAAAAGAGATCTCACTAATTGAATTCCAAGAGAACTGCCAAATGGCAACTGAAAAAGAAGGTGCAGTAGATGGAAAGGTGGAAGCCAAAGAACAACATGAACTAAGATCTACGAGTGCTGCTAAACTTAACTACAAAATATAACAATGGAAGAGAAAAAATTGATTACAATTAATATAGATGGACTTAACTCAGCCATTAAAAGAAGGAAAACCTTTGATAAATTAGAGAAATTAAAATTTGATATAATTTGTCTACAAGAAGTACATATTAAAAAACAATATGAACAATTGTTGATACAGCCAAAATTAGGGAAAATATTTACTTCCTTGACACAATGTAAGAAAAGAGGAGTGGTTTTATATATTAAAGAGACCACCCCAGCAAAATTGATTTATACCGATGATGATGGAAGAATCCTAATGGTGGAAATAATGGACAATAATATGAAAACACTTCTGATTGCAATCTATGCTCCGAATGACAAACAAGAAGAATTCTACCAAAAATTACATATGAAAATAATTGAACTGGACTATGCTAATATAGTTATGATGGGAGATTTTAATGGAATTGTAGACAATAAATTGGACTACACAGCACAGAAAACAATAAAGCAAAACAGAAAGACTCTCCCTAAATCTTTTTTTTTAAATGGTAGATGAAATAAACTTAAAAGATACACGGAGAGAAAGAAATGCTAAAACTAAACAATACACCTTCTATTCAAATAGACACTTATCATGGTCCAGAATAGATATGATATGGATGTCAACAGAATTAATAACTAATATTCAAGAAATAAATATTGAAACAAGCACTTGGGCAGATCACAGGAATGTTCAAGAATAAATCCAAAAAATGTTGGAAATGTCATCAGACACCTGGCTCATATTACCATATGTGGTGGACTTGTGCGGATGCTAAAAAATACTGGACTAAAATCCACATGTGGTTGGAAAAAATGACAAAAAAAACATATAGACTTGAAACCAGAGATACTTTTATTGGGAATTTTACCTGAAATATATAGTAAAGACTTGAAATACCTGATTGTAAATGTATTAACAGCAGCTAGGATTGTATTTGCTAAAAACTGGAAAAATGAGAAAATACCATCACAGGAGGAAATCATTAAGAAAATATTGGAATGTGCTGAAACGAGTAGATTGACATTTGAAATTAGAGAACAAGAGGATAAACAATTTTATAAAATTTGGGATCTTTTCTATCAATGGTTAGACAATAAAATACAGTAATGAAATATGTAGACTTTTAGAAAATAATAAATATATAAAGATGTACTTCTTTCTTATTATATCTACAAAATGATTTTAGGATAGATTTGGGATGATAATATGAACTGTTATAAAATAAACTAAGTAAATTATGATTATCTTGTAAAACATGACTGAATAAAAGTATAGTCAAATGATTGATTAATAATGATACTAAGGTATTTAATTTTTGATTGAAAATATGAGATCATATGCAATGTAATTGTAATTGAAGACTACGAAATGGAAGCGCAAAACAATTTGTAAACCAACCGGCACACTGTATGTACACATATGGAAGATAGCTTGATGTTTTTATATTTTGTTTGTTTATGTTTGTTTTTAAAAACCAAAAAAAATATTTTTTTTTTAAAAAAAGATTCTAATCAGAGCAACTTTGCTTAGTGGGAAGAGACCTCCTTCAATATGTTACAGCTGCTATTTGAAAGGAGAGGTGAGAGCGGGAAGTTACCCATCTGAAAAAGCAGAAGAGCAATTTGCCATCCAGCAAACCAAATACACTCCCGCGAAATACAGAAACGAAGCTATGAGTTTGCAACATGGTACAAAAAAGCAGTAGGAAGACCATCAGCTCATTAGATCTTAGGTAAAAGGATTGCTCTCTAGGAAGGAAGGGTTAGGGGAGATCTGGAGTGTTGAAAAATCTTGCAAACAGTTCTCTCTCCAAGGAAAAATCTCTTTTCGACATCTGTTTTCAGTTTCCTTTATCCTTTCTGTACTCAACTAGCTATAACAATCCCTTTCTAAAAATGCCAAGTCTAGGTTGACTTTAAGCAAATTTTCTTCTTTTCCTTTAGGATCCAGCTATTAAAATAGAAGGAACAGTAGAAACAGAGACATTTGTCAAGGTAACATATGAATAATACAGTGGATTTACTGATTCCTTTACTTTAGCACTAGCCCTAGCAGTAGACTTATACGTTACCCTATAGTGCTTTACAGCAGGGATCCTCAACCCCTGGGCCACAGCCCACTACCAAGCCATGGCTTATTTGGAACTGGGCCACATGAGAGGTGGGCCATTTACACTGGCCCACCACTTGCACAGTGAGGTTCCCCTCAGCCGGGTCACTAAGCTGCCAAAATTGGGGACTGCTGCTTTGGAGACTCTTGCCAACAAACTGGCTCCTCATTTTACCGACCTCAGAAGGATGGAAGACTGAGTCAACCTTGAGCCGGTCCAGGATCAAACTCCTGGCTATGGGCAGTGAGTTAGCCTGCAATACTGCCTTCTAACCACTGAGCCACCATGGCTCCTTTACAAAAGTTGTTCTCCAAAATGTAAGTAGCAAGAATTCAGAATCATGCCAATTATGTAGGTCTTGCTTTTTTAAGCCTCTGTTCTTTAGAAAAGTCATCTTTAAATTTGGCCTACTCTGAATATGTAGGTTGTCACTGCTATCACTGACGGGTCCTTGGTGCTCTCTGAGCTTGGTTGTTGCAGACGTTTCATTATCCAAAGTAGGTAGCATCATCAATGTCTCATCATCAGTGCTCATCACTGATCCAATTGCTATCACTCCCCAACTAGGATATCCAATGCAGAAGGGAAGCAATTGCCTCCACTGGCATCTAAGCACTGTTATTTAGAAGCAAGGAGAGGAACAATTTGATTTATTCATTCATTAGAGGTGATATTATTTATATGTTGTTTTGTATAATTCAAGGTAGTATTCATTACTGTATGTCTGCACCTTCCATTTTTCTCACAACTATCTAAGATGAGCTAGGCTGAGACAAGGTGTCCAGCCCAAAGTTCACACAAACTTGCCTCCAGAAGTTGTGAATGCTCCAACACTGGAAGTTTTTAAAAGATGTTGGATAACCATTATTCTGAAATGGGGTAGGGTTTCCTGCCGAAGCAGAGGTTGATCTCCAAGGTCCCTTCCAACTCTGTTATTCTATTCTATTCTATTCTATTCTATTCTATTCTATTCTATTCTATTCTATTCTATTCTATTCTATTCTATTCTATTCTATTCCATTCCATTCCATTCCATTCTATTCTATTTCTTACTCTTAAGAGAGGACCATAATTCATGGCCTCCCAGGTTCTGGGCCAGCACCTCCACTACTGTTCCAAATTGGTTTTCTGCTATTGTTGCTACAGTCTAATACTGCCAGAGTACTGGAACAATATAAGGCTTTTTTACAGCTTCAATGCTGGTTGGAGAATTTTGGGAGGTACAGTTTCAGTGCCTTTGAAGGCATCAAATTCAGAAAGGCTGAATTAAGATGGTTCATAGCCTCTACAATACAAAGGGGCTACTCAACATATGAGAAGGGAGATAATTCTCCAGTAATAATTCATGGAGCTACATCTATTTCTGGCCAAGCATCTGGCAAAAGGTACGCGCTTTTGAGTAAACAGTAAGAACTGAACTGTGGAAGAGCAAGATGCTTTAAAAGATTGCAGGCATCTGTGCTTTTCCACAGAAAAAAAGAAACATAGAGGCACTGCAAGACAAAGCAAAACAAATATGGAAAAGTGCAAGTACTCTAAATGCTTTGTTCATTAACAGAGAGAAAAAGCAGATTAAATGTAAGAGAAAGAGAGACAGAGACAGGGAGAGACAGAGACAGAGAGTGACAGACAGACAGACAGACAGACAGGGAGAAGAATTAAGAGAAAAAGAAAAATAGGATTAAAAGAAGAAAATATTGTACTATAAGGAGTCCTCGACTTAAACCACAATGGAGCCCAAAAGTTTTCTAAGTGAGTTTGCCCCATTTTATGACTTTCCTTGCCACAGTTATTAAGTGAATCATTGCATTTATTAAGTTAGTAACGTGGTTGGTGAGTGAATCTGAATTCCCACTGACTTTGCTTCACCTGCTGTAATGCCATATATAGAGCGTAGTACAATTAGTCCTTGACTTACAAAAGTTACAATGGCATTAAAAAAAGGGACTTATGACCATTTTCACAGTTGCAACCTTTGTAGCATCTCCATGATCATGTGATCAAAATTCAGAAATCTTGGCAACTGGTTCATAATTATGACGGTGGCCATGTCCCAAGATCAGGTGTTCCCCTTTTTATGACCTTCTGACAAGAAAAGTCAGTGGGGAAGCCTGATTTAGTTAACAACCGCGTTACTAACTGATCAACTGTAGTGATTCATTTCACAAATCTGGCCAGGAAGGTCATAAAATGGGGCAAAACCCGCTTAAGAAATGTCTCACTTCACAACATAAATTTTTGAGCTCAATTGTGGTCATACGTTGAGGACTACCTATATAGCATAGAAGTATGGAAACAATAGCAATAGAATATAACATGAGAGAAAGCACTCACATATAGATTTTTCATTTCATTTTTATAACTTTTTATGTATTTATTTTATCCCCACCCCTTATAGGAAGATATATTTAAAAAATACCTGTCTAGGGTCCTGTGTTTTCTGGTTGTTTTGGGTCAGTCTAAGTGTTTTTTTTTTTAAAAAAGAACCTCTCACATGAGCACCAAGGATTTATTTTTCAGAGTTCTAAAGTAGGTGTGGGATTCATTTTTATTTTACAACCGGTTCTGTGGACGTGGCTAGGTGGGCGTAGCTAGGTGGGCATGGCTATGTGACTGGGTGGGCATGGCTTTTTTTGGCAGCAACACCCCCCCCCCCATTTTTGGGGCCTTCTGAGCCTCAGGGAAGCCTCCTGGGGGGCAATTTTTGCTCCCAGAAAATTTCCCTGGGGCCCAGGAAGGGAAAAAAACAGAGCCTGGGAGGACACCCTCCCTCCATATTTTGCCTTCCTAGGCCTCAGGGAAGCACTAAGACAGGAGGGGAATCCCGGCACAGCTGATCACAGGAACAGCCGATTGTTGGGAGCGGGGAAAGAAATACCTTAAGGAGTGACTGGGAGGGGGACAACGCAGTCAGCGATGTCGGGCATGAATGTGACGTCATGCATGCATGATAAGGACTGACTGGCCAGCCAGGGGCATAATTTGTCGGTTTTACGAACTGCGCAGAATCATAATAACCGGTTCTATAGAACTGGTCCGAACTGGTAGAATCCCACCCCTGTCCTAAAGATATTTCTAGCCTTTTATATTTATCTCCACATTCAGGAAAGGGAGATGAGAGGAAACTTCGGCTAGGCCTAATATTTTGAATCCCTGTTTCTCCAAGTCTACATGATCACTTTCCCTAAAGAGATTCTATGAGACTAATTCATACGATGAGTGTCTTACAAGACACGATCAAGGGCTCTGTGAAACTGGGATTCTCAATTATATGAAAAGCATACATGTTACAGGCACACAATCTTTTGCGAGTCAAGTGCCCCACATGAATGTTGCCAACGATTTAGTGGTCACATGGAGATAGGATAAGGGGAAAAAGTATCAAAGGCAGAGGTGGTATTTAGCAGGTTCTGACCAGTTCTGGAGAACTGGTAGTGGAAATTTTGGGTAGTTTGGAGTACCGGCAAATACCACCTCTGACTGGTCCCGCCCCCATCTATTCTCTGCCTCCCGAGTCCCAGCTGGGTCTTCTTTGGTTGCCCTGCACAGGAGAATGGAGAATGGAAAGCAGGTTAGTGGGGTGGGGAGGGAATGGGATTTTGCAGTATCCTTCCTCTGCCACACCCAACAAGCCATGCCTGACAAGCCACGCCACGCCACGCCATGCCACACCAGCAAGCCACGCCTACAGTACCACTAGTAAAATTTTTTGAATCCTATCACTGGTCAAAGGGGCACACTGTATTCACATGTCAACCTGTGTCTCTTTCCTTTGCTGATCCAATCTTGATCCTAATTGTAACTTACTAATGAAAATTGTGGCACCTATTTTCTTCTATATGATTTATGTTTCAAACTCTGCTGTAGTTGTTGGTGCTTGCCTACTATTAATTCATATATTCATAGAACGAGGAGATAAATATAATTATGGTTACATCTATTTAGACATTGATTATGTTTTGGGGTGTAGTTATTGTTTGCAATTTCTTATAATCAGAATGCAAGAAAAAAAAAGAAAAAAGAAAAAGATTTTACTGAAATCCATACGAATGAATGAATGCCACTTCAGCACGAGATGAGTAAACCGGATCTGAAGTACCTCCGGTTGCAATGGGGCTCAGCGTTTTTGTATCAACATGCTTTCCTATTTTTATTTTACTCATCCTCCCAAGCCAGTCTGTGAATCAAGTTATTAGTATTCCTGTCATACAGACTTAGGAATTTAAGCTAAGGCAGTGATTTAAAGAAGGCCACCCGGCCAGTCCACAAGGAACTTGTATTTGAGCCCATCATCTCTGAGGTCTAAACTAGATGCTTTCATCCATTAATTTCATTCTAATGACTTTCAGATTGTTGATTTTCAGGGAGAAGTGCTGAGAATAAAGGGGCAGCTCTTTTTTCTAGTTTTGCAGGGGGCACAGTCCAACAAACAATATCAGTGAGCCTTTTTATATAATTAAGTGAGCTTTAGACAGTTTAAGATTTATCTCGAGCATGGTTTTGCATTTTCTTCTTCATATTTTTTTCCTCAGCCTTATTTTGCAGATTTGATTCTGACACCACTAAAACTCTTCTTTATAAATTGTGTGTGTGTGCATGTGTGTATTCCTTCTGATGCAAAAGGCAAATACAATGAAGAATATTATTTGAAGGCAGCTCTGTGAGACACCCTTACTATTTTCTTGCATTGACCTAAACTGGAAGGACATGGGTGAAGTAACATTTTCTGGCTGACACAGGATTTTGGAAATTTTGTGGTATTGCTAAACAAACCCAGCTACTTGTAGTACATAAACATCAACCAAAAACCAAGCCATCCCCAAACAAACTCACTTTGAGTGATGTGGTAATATGCCTGATAAGTTAGAATCCTGAGTCATGAGATTTTAAAAACGAAATACCCATTCTGATCTCCTTTAACAAAGCTGCCTGGAAAATGAAGAATCTATTTTCTTTTTTAAAAGTAATCACCTAATTATTTATGTTCAGACATGGGAAAATAGACTGTAAATCACATGTTCCACCCTCATTCCAAGACCATCTATAAATCCACATCTAACTTCTTATTTGCCCTGAGACTGACCTTGAGCAATAGATCTTGATCAAGATCAAGTGAGGTACTAATGCCACTCTATAAAGCCCTTGTAAGACCACACCTAGAGTACTGCATCCAGTTTTGGTCACCACATTATAAAAAAGATGATGAGACTCTAGAAAAAGTACAGAGAAGAGCAACCAGGATGATTAGGGGACTGGAGACTAAAACATATGGAGAACAGTTACAGGAACTGGCATTGGCTAGTCTAGTGAAGAGAAGGACTAAGGGAGACAGTGGATGGATTGATAGCAGTCTTCCAATATTTGAGGGGCTGCCACAGGGAGAAAGGGGTCAAGCTATTTTCTAAAGCTCCTGTAGGCCAGACAAAAAATAATGGATGGAAGCTGAACAAGGAGAGATTGAACTGGAAATAAGGAGAAACTTTCTGACAGTGAGAACAATCCACCAATGGGACAGATTGCCCTTGGAAGCTGTGAGAGTGCCATCACTTGAGACCTTCAAGGAGAGATTGGACTGCCATTTGTCAGAAATGGTGTAGGGTCTCCTGCTTGGGTGGAGGGTTGGACTAGATGACCTATAAGGTCCCTTCCAACTCTGATTATCTGTTATCTGTTATCTTGAAGGACAGAAGATTCTTCTGGCTAGTCTGCAAAATATTCACTAACTAACTGTGTCATCATTTGAGATTCACAGAATATTTGAGTATGTTTCTGGAAACAGGGATGCTAACTTGAACAAGCTCTAGTGAAGTAGCTATTTGTACTCTTAACGGAAGGTTGTTATAGGAAATGGAGGGGAGCGGGGAGAGATAAAGGCCAGGTCTCAGGAAGCTTATGAAGTGAGTCAGTGCAACTGAAGCCACACTTCTAAAATTGTCACTCGTTGTTCCCTTTAAAGTAACTTGCTGACCTTAGGTAAGAAGATATATTCGAACTGAAAATGGAGGAATATAATGCTGTTCTTTAACTGACAGCAATATATATCTTGGGTAAGTGCTTTGAAACATGAGGCTGGCAAAAGTCAGGTAGCTGAAGAAATGGAGTAAGTAAACAGCTAAAGAATGGAGGTAGCAGAAAGCCCATAAATGGTGTCATAGATGTTCATAGAGAGAACGAGGGAAAAAAAGTGTCAAAGCATGCATTGGGATGTTGTGATGTAGACTCATCCTTTGTCTGGAAATTTTTTAAAAAAGGGCAGATGAAAAGATCTCATCAGCACTCTGGTCATCTCTGACTTCCAAAATCAACCAGACATGAGACAATCATGCCTGCAAGTTTTTTTGGGGGAAATGCCTTGGTGCTTCTGAAAAACTTCTGGCATCTGGACCAGATCAATTTTTATGGGTCCTTTGTTCTTGCAGAGGCTCACAACTATCAGGTCACAAGCTGACCTGATAGTTATGTCTTTACATTTCCAGACCTAGGCACCCACAAGCAGATATTTTGAGGCAGTGCTTCTGCACGCTGTGAAAATTTAACATATGATTACTACTACCCTTAATAACTACCCTGGGTATTACGACTGCTGGAGGATCTGAAACCTGGAAGGCAAGTTTACTGATTTCTCCCATTGTTGATCGTGTAGGTCTCAGTAATACCTGCCAAACCTGTATATTCCTCTGTTATCCTACTGTAGATGGACGTTGGGTTACTTTGCACAAAGCGGATACTTACTAGTAGCAGCCTGAGTATAAGGCATATATTAATTTGATCACTGATGTTTACAGAATGGGACTTTTCCTCTCCTACCCTTGGTCGTGCCTTCTTCTCTGTCAGTATTCCTCCTCAGGTGATTCTCCCCTGACTTTTCTCCTCGGCTGACATGCCCCTAGCCAATTGCCCTGGCATATTGGCAGCTAGCTGATTGGTTGGCGGATAATTGTCCGGGCAGCGAAAAGCCCAGGATGAACCATGCTTCAGTGAGTCGGGCAGCGCCGAAGTGTGTGGAATGGAGGGGCTGTCCATCCAGTCAGAAGAGAATCACCCGAGGAGGAACACTGGCAGAGAAGGAGGTGCAGCCAAGGGTAGGAGAGGAAAGGTCCTAGACTCGATGTTCAGGTCTGGAATAACAGGCTTAGAAAGAGGTGTATCAAATGCAAGTTCCCCTTTTCTTGTCTCCAAAATATCTATTTCTGCTTAAAGGATCCTCACATCACTGTAGATAACAGAAATAGTCCATTCCCAAACTTATGCATTATCCATCTCACCAACATCATCTCCCACCTCCAGGGAAATTCTTCAGGCTTGGGTTAGCATTACTTACCATAATAACATTACCCTCTTAACAATCACTTATGTGCTCTTTATCTCAACTCTGTTACCATCAAACTTAAAACTGTCCCCTGTTTCTCTTCCCTCAGTCACATATCATGTATATAAACTTACTCCTTACTCTCTAGGCCTACAATACACCCGAAGGAACAAGTTTCACATCCTCCATTCTCTCAATTCAGCATTCTCCAGATCACACCTGGAGAATGTACCCAAATCATTCAAAGTAGCTGAAGTTGGTTTCAGGCTCCAAACATTGCTGCTTATCACCACCATGTTCTTGCTGCTTTCCCTCTCTCATTGCTGGAGCGAGCTTAAAATCTTTATTGTTGTTTCTGTTAACGGCCTCGTAGAGCTTGCAGATTCAGGACTTGAAGCTAGTCTCCAGGCCTCTAACTTAGCCTGTCACAGTTAAATGGTAACCTCCATGTTTCTCCTGTGACTACTCAAATAGGGGATGCCAAACATACAGATTACACATTGCTGATGTCTCTGTCACTGCCTGACAGTGATTTCCTATGTGTAACTTTTCCTAAGACTAAGTTTGCTAACATTGGCTTGGGTTTTCCTTTCTTCCATCCAACCAACCTCTTGTTCCTTGGTTGTTTCCATTCCTTTCCAACTTGTCATGCCAGACTCAGACTCTGATGAGGAAACTGACAGCAAGCAGCCAGTCTCAGAATTATAGTCAGTGTGTGCTATCCTGGTCTCAGAAGATGAGGAATCTGAGCTCCCAGCCCCTCCTAGTGCAATGGTTCCCTATCTGGGGAGGAGAGCAAAGACCCTTCTTCTTGCAAGAAAGGAATTTCAATTCCCAAAGTAGCAATACCTGGGCTAACCTCTATTTAAGAAGAGCAATGAGCTACCATCATCACCCTGCAACAACCATTCATTAACCTAGACTTGTCTGCCATGCCTTTAGATCTGAACTCTTCTATGACATTTGGACCCTTGGTCTTTGCCAGAACCACTCCTGTACCTGCCGTTTTGAATTTGGACACTCTCTCAATGCAAGCTTGCTGGTTTTTATGGAGACTTGGTTTTCTTCTTCTGTGGGTGTCTCTGTATGTTTCCACTTTTCCTTTGCCGCCTATTCTTTGGAAGACTTCCCAATGAAGTTTGCAAAATTCTCCATGTGTTTGTGAGTGGTGGCTTGAGGCAGACACACCTCAGCGTGACCTTTCTTGAATCATTTTTCACATCTACCAAACTTCACACTCTCTCTAACACCACCCCTCCTGTCACCTACTACAACCAAGCCACTATTTCCAAAATAAAATTCTTCAACAGCATATCTTAAACTACCTACTCACGTATTACTACAAAACTACAGGCTGATTCGTGGGTTTGCAATGTAGAATTCTGAACGCAGACCTCCATATCACACCAAACTTAGAACATAGCTTTATGATATTCCTTGATGAGCTTGTGTAAAGTTTCATTTAGAGTTCGGTCTACAGCAGATACCCAGGACTCTCAGTTTTGACAGAAAGGCTCCTAATCTGTGGAGGAACCTGATGTCTTGAACTGGCAACTTACATTTTCTATGCTGTAGTCCAGCAGCTCCTTTAAATTGTTTTCCTTTCCCCCAATATTACTCTTTCTCTTTCCTGCTGTCTGAAGTAATATCCAATATACAAGTTACAAAAGTAATTGCCACTTCAGGTCAAATTGGCAATCCCTCTTGCACCAAAATAAAATAAAACACCAGTTGAGAAGGCTATGGACTTAATGCTGCAGTGGAAGACTAGAACCACCTCTGGTTATTTTAACGAGAAATAGCAAAGTTGGTTGATAATTATGTGGAGAAAGATGGCAAAAATTTAGTTGTTAGCGGGATCTATCTATTTTTGTTTTAAAAACTAGAACACTGATCCTAACAACCAATTCAGTTGTTCAGAATGATGTTAAGGATTAAGGCTGCCTCTGCACACATGCTTGGTTAAAGCACAATAAGTCATTCCTTGCTTTTCATGGGAAATAGAATGGGTTAATTTTTTAGCAGCATAATTAAATATTGGAGGCAAGGTTGCATATTTATAAATGCACAAGGGACACTATGTTCCATGCCTATGAAGCTTCAAATTGTCTACCGAGAAGTTTTAGATGCCTCCCACTCTATAATATAAAATCTGTGGTGCAAATTATATATTCTGCACAATACAAATATGTATAGCTCTAATCTGGGAGCCTGTGAGTACAGAAAATACACAGGGTCTACAAAGAACTTACTGCGCTACGAAAAAGAGATGTACCAGCTTAGTTGTTACTATTTTTAGATAGTTGGGAGTCAAAGTTTTACTTTTTTATTGCAGATATTCAGTTGCCTGTAATTTGTGCTATGCCTTTTACTTTTTCCCTGAGGTCATGAGGAACTAAATAATCTGATACAGAAACAAGCAAAATGGAATCTATATGGTGTATCTGGGAGGAGGTGCTATGGATACCCAGAACAGCTATCTTTAAATCAGACTAAATTGAACTGAGTTTTCTAAAACCAAAGCAGATCAAGCATTTTCTCTTAATAGTTGAAGTTGGGCACAAATAAACTTTTGAGATGAAGCAGAAGCAACTCTTGGGCCTGGTTACGTCTACAATACTGGGTAGCCATCTATGGTTTTACAGCCTAAAATGGTAGTTTTTCAAATTGCATCTTAAAGAAACTCCTTGTTTCCGGAGCTTCCAACATCTATGAAAGAAAAAACAGTTATGATTGACATGTGAACCCCACTGACATTGGCATCTTTTACAGAGACTTATTTTGTTCAGGAGTGTTGAGAGACATTTCCTCAAGCAGAGATGGTTCAAATGCTTGGAATAATATTAGCACTGGAGCAGAGGTGGTATTTAGCCAGTTCTGACAGGTTGCGGAGAACCGGTAGCAGAAATTTTGAGTAATTCGGAGAACTGGAAAATACCACCTCTGACTGGCACTGCCACCATCTATTCTCTGCCTCCCGAGTCCCAGCTGATCAGCTGGGTCTTTTTTTGTTGCCCTGAACAGGAGAATGGAGCTGGAAAGCAGGTTAGTGGGCTGGGGAGGCAATGGGATTTTGCACTAACCTTCCCCCAGGACTGAGGAGGGAATGGGATTTTGCAGTATCCTTCCCTTGCCACGCCCACCTAGCCACGCCCACAGAACTGTAGTAAAAAAAATTGAATGCCACCAATGCACTGGAATAAAATTGGAGGGATTTGTAATATAGGTAGTCCTTGACTTACAGCAGTTCATTTAGTGACTGTTCAAAATCACAATGGCACTGAACAAAAGTGACTTATGACCATTTTTCACACATGCGACCATTGAAGCATCCCCATGGTCCTGTGATCAAAATCCAACCACTTGGCAACTGACATGTACTGATGATGGTTGCAGAGTCCCAGCGTCATGTGACCACCTTTTGTGACCTTCTGACAAGCAAAATCAATGAGGAGGACAGATTCACTTAACAACCATGTTACTAATTTAACAACCGCAGTGATTCACTTAGCAACCCTGGCAAGAGGAAAAGAACTTAAAAGGGCAAAACCCACTTAACAAAACAAACAAAACTCACTTTATTCACATAAATTTTGGGCTCAACTATGGCTGTAAGGCAAGGACTACCTGTAGTTTGAAAGGGAATTCTCAAAATCCTCCCTCTCCCTCTTGCATGTTAATTTTTACGTGGAAGTGTTCATTTTTAAGCAAAATGGGGACATAGGACAGTGGTGGCTAACCTTTTTGGGCTCCTGTGCCAAAAATTGTGCTTGAGTGCACTTGCTCACATGCCAGAACCCAGAAGCCAATGCGCGCCCCCCCATGCCCCATGCACATGCACACACAATCCCCCATGCCCCCTTACCTGCACTGTGCCTCCCAGCTGATTTTTGGCCCGTTTGAGGCCTTTTTCCGCCTCCCAGAGGCTTGAGGACAGTTTCTGCAGCCTTTGCAGGCCGAAAAATGGTCCAGTTTCGTCACTTCAGGTATTTCTGGAAATACAGAAAGTGATGAAACGGGCCTATTTTTTGGCCTGCAAAGGCTTTTCTCAAACCTCTGGGAGGCTGAAAATCATCTGGGAGGCACACGCATGCGCAAGGAGGTAAGTTTGCCTGTGATTCACGCGCCAGCACAAATGACTCTGCGTGCCACCTGTGGCACGTGTGCCATAGGTTTGCCATCACAGACATAGGAGCTGAGAGAACTGCCAAATAAAAAACCCATTATCATTGAATTTTCTAGTCTGATAACACTGTTGATAGCTAAACAACCATACTGGACATACCAAAGATAGAAATAGGGACTTTTGTATGCAAAAGCATGGGTTTTTCTATTGTGACAAGTCTTTTGCAAAGGATTATGATTAAGCATATTCATTTGGTTCATTAGTTTGCAACCAAAATCATATTTAGATCTTGCCCAATATATTATATATATATTGCTACAAATTACTCTGTTTAGGTTCAGTAATTTGATTTAATTGGATGTTCTGTTACAGCATTTCAGTTGTGGACAAACAAAATAAATTCAGATATTACTCTAAACTGCTGTATGTACAGCCTAGTCTTCCTTGGAAACAGGTAGAGAGACAGGTATTTAGGAACATCATGAGTTAACATATAATATGTAAAATTACTATATTTTCTGCAATATGAAAAAATAAGCAGGCTGGCTACAGTTGTCATTGCTATCTGTAACTATAACAAAAAAGGAAACACTGTATTTATTACCGACAGAAAAGTCAAAGAGAGGGACACCTTTCATTTAAACATCTAAAGACCTTTAATCAGGTGGTAGTGAAAGTAGTAGGGTTTAATGCCTTTCATAACTTGGTCTGTTTCTTTCTCCTCATGAAAGCAGACCTGCTTTCCCCAGCCTGTATCATGAAAAGATGAAAGGTCATCACAAAAGCATCGTTTTTGGGAACATTTGGGACTCTCTTTTTAAGAAACTTAAAAGATGCATTGTTGGTGAACACTGGATTAAGCTACTAGGATATTTAAGCAAGGCCGATTAGAAAGCCACAGACCACCTCCTGATATATAAAGAATAAATGTAAATTCTACACCAAAGTCATCAAGAAACTCCTTTGTTCAGAATAGAGTTCCAGTAACTATTGTGGTGGTCTTTGTTTATTTCCATGTTTTGTACAGGAGCTCAAGTCTGCATGCAGAAGGATCTCCCATTTATTCTCTTCTAAGCAACTCTATGAAGTAGGTTGGGTGTTTGGCCAACCAATTGGGTTAAGAGAAAGGATATTTGGCCCAAACACCAAACTCTTCAGTGAGCTTCTATGATTCAGAATGAAGTAGACCTTGCATTTCCCGACTTCTATTCCAATATTTTTATCAATATTTATATATTTCTATTTCAAAAATATCATAAGATTTTTTTTCAGCATATAATTACTGCAGCAAGATTATGGTATACACAGAGATAGATTTAATATTAGCTACTGTGGAGGCATGTTTGGTGAAGCTAACAGATTCTTCTACAATTCATTTCTTTGCTTACCAGAGAATATACTGTATATGGTTTACATTTATTGGGGACTGGAAATCTCTTACAGACTTTTTGAGTAAGGATCCCCAGCTTGTTCATGTTGGAGGCTCTGTGTAAAGTGGGGTTGAAATCATGATCTCACCGTTGCCTGGGGGTGCCTGTGGGGCAGTATTGGGATTCAAAAAATTTTACTACTAGTTTGGTGGGTGTGGCTTGGTGGGCATGGCAGGGGAAGGATACTGTAAAATCTCCAGTCAGAGGTAACTGGTATTTGCCGGTTCTCTGAGCTACTCAAAATTTCCGCTATTGGTTCTCCAGAACTGGTCAGAACCTGCTGAATAGCACCTCTGCTGTGGGGGCTCCTTTCAGGTTTCCCTCAGCTGGAGCAAATGATGGGAATTCACTCCACCACCCAGCAGCCTTCAAGTCTTGAATGCAGGCTTTCTAACCTCCAACCCAACATCCTAACTATGTGAGCCACCACATTCCTTTGAGTAAAGATGAAAAAAAATGAACATCTGATTTGCTTTTGATGAATTAAATAGATTATAGAAAGAAGAATAATGTGATGTAACTTTAGAGAGAGAGGTGGAAGTATATTTGCACTTATAAATGCCGTAAAGAATACCTGAAGCCGCTTTTTTATATTTTCTTTTTTAAAAAAAAAATCAACTTTTTTTCCTCTTCTTGCACTTTTTGCTTCATCTTTGATTTCTTTCTTTTTCTTTTCACTTCCTGACTTTCTATTAGTTTGTGTTAGCTTCTATTTTCTTTAATTAATAAAAAGTATACACAAGGGTGCATGATAGAAGTACAAGCATTCCAGGGGTGGGATTCAAAATTTTTAACAACCGGTTCTGTGGGCATGGCTTAGGTGGTAGGCGTGGCTTAGTTGGTCGTGTTATTGGCTGGGTGTGGCCACTCAATATCACTCACATCGAGGCATGCATCTCCTCGCCTGGCCTCTCATGGCTGTGGGGATGCTGCAACAGTCGTAAGTGGGAAAAATGGTCATAAGTCACTTTTTTCAGTGCTATTGTAACTTTGAATGGTCACTCCAGACAAGCAAAGTACCAGCAAAGGAGGGGGGAAAAACTCCAGAGACGTTCCTGAGACTGGAAGTCTAGCCCTGCCAAGAATGTAATAAAGGTAAATGGAGAGGCAGTTTCTGTAAGCAACACCAGAATGTTTCCTTCCTGCCTTCCTTACAGGATTAGGCCAGTAATTTCTTCTAACAACCGGTTCTCCGAACTGCTTAGAATGTTAACAACTGGTTCTAGTGAATAGGTGCGAACTGGTAGAATCCCACCCCTGAAGCATTCTACAAATAGGTTATATTGTACAGGAAGTCTATATTAACACACATTTTCTGTATCATTGTAAGAACTGTATACTTGGAACAAAACTGACCTGTTTGGATCAATGAAAAAATATTTGCTTCTCACCCTCCCATGAATATTCCTCATTTTTCTATTCTTGTATTTAGTATAAAGTTATACAGCTTTCCACAATTTAGTGCTTTCTAGGTGGCTGGGTTCACAGTGTAGCATTGCTGACATGAAATTAGGAGAACTAAAGTCCAAGAGGCTAAGCATCATGTCGGGGAAGTCTGATAGATTTAGAGTTAAACTGTGTCTCTGACCTGTGAAATAGAACTAAGCCACACCAGCAACTTTCTATGTTAAATGATTAGGTTTCTCTGCTGCCTCATTAAAAGTGTACGCTTGCCAAATATCCATTGATTCACTCTGTGAAGCAATACAATATTTCCTTAAATTTAGGAGTTTGGCTAACAAGCATCATTTAGGCAAGAAGGATGGCTTTGTATAGAACCAGACTTACTGCTCTGTATGTCTGAGGTTACATCAGATGTGTTGCCACAACACGCAGAAATCAAAATAGTGCTGGGTAATTTAATTTGGCTTCTGTTGGATGTACCAGTTACCATTTTCAAGTGTTTTAAGATATCTGTGTCTTCCATAACAGAATAAACTGGAATCAGTAAGTGCCTCTACTGTGCCTCAGTTAGTGCTGAATAAGCTAACACGGATCCTGGTTTTAGACGAGTGTCTGAGGTATGTATCATAGTAAGTATATGACAAAATAGTTAATAACTGAGGGGAAAGGAAGTAAATGAAATATTAAAAGGAAACATACCTAGCCACACACTCATCTTGATATATGATTTTTTTCTGCCTTTTGAGGATATGATATTTTTGGCTTTTTTTTCTTTGCTAGTCTTTATTTAATATAGCCTCAGCAGTACCAGCTGATGTTGGCAAAACTCAGCTGCTATGTAGGGTTGGCTGTGATTAGTATTTGCCTGGGGACTTCCTGGAAGCTCCAGGCTGTTGGCGAGATTGGGTAGTTGAAAAAAAAAATTCCCAAAGAAGACCATGTCAAATCATATCTTTAATCTTGCCAAAAAAGCTGTGTAGTTTTAGCAACCAGGAAACAAGCTCAGCTTGATGGCCTCTGTACCTTATTTAATGTATAACTAGGTCATGTTTGAAGGCACAAAGCCCTCTCAAGGCATCTCACAAAATCAAGCCATACAACTAGGAAAACAAGAATTAAGCCAGGAATATAATAAAATGAACCTCCTTATCCCTGAATATTAAAAAAAAAAAACCAGTAGCACTAAGAAATGTTTGGCTGTACAGACTAGCGAAGCTGTCCCTGCGCCAGCTCTTCAATGGGCAGTTCTATATTTTGAGCAGCCACATGATAGACTCATTCAAAAAGGTGCTGCATTCTTTGTGACTGCAGTTACCTCCAGGGGTGGGATTCAGTTTTTTAAACAACTGGTTCTGTGGGCGTGGCTTCGTTGGTGGGTGTAGCTTGGTGGTCATGTGACTGGTTGGGCAGGGCCAACTTGACATCACTCATGTCAAGGGGTGCTTCTCCTCGCCTGGCCTCTCATGACAGTGGGGATGCTACAACAGTCATAAGTGTGAAAAATGGTCATAAATCACTTTTTTCAGTGCCATTGTAACTTTGAATGGTCACTAAATGAGCTGTTGTAAGTCAAGGATTACCTGTACAAAAATACAAAAAGCTTCTTTGCTTGTAAAAAGCTACCCTAAATACCAATCATTAGATTAAAAATACCTGCAAGCCAGAGTTACAAATCAGGCAGGGTGCAGAGCACCTTGAGGAATGAAAATAGTAAAAATGCAGTAATCACTATCAAGCAGCCATCTCTTGCTCATACAGTGAAACTCTTCAGCAGACAGGTCGTTTCAGCTCTCCAGAAAAAGCACACCCAGGAAAAGTAATCCTTAGATCCATTTGCATAAAGATACCAGCTGGTCTCACTCACCTCACAAGATATCCTAAGGAAATCATCCAGATTTAAGGAAAGGTCACATGCCCCCCCAGAAAGGCAGTCAGAAAAAATCAGTGCCAAGCTTGCATCCTGCCTCTTGGAAGTATACTCCAAAAGGACAGTGCCAGATTGTTGCAGGAAATTACGAAATTTCCTGCAAGGAAATTTTTTTATTTTGGAATAAAAAAAATAAGTTGGTTTTATTTGCACAAACAGGTTCAGAGTATTTTAGGGAGAGTCACTTCTGAACAAACTTCTTATAGAACAGCACATGCCTATATACTTCTTCAGAAGGGGCAAAACACAGAAATATAACTTGTCAGTCATTCATTGGTTACTTGAAACACAGCTTTCCCTCTCCCCTGTTGCTAGGCTAGGATGGCTGGATGTCACAAACCCATCTTGCTAAACTCCCTAGCTTGTGGTTTTGTTACAAGCGAGACTAGGTTTCTTGGCAAATGTGACCGACAGATGATCCTTGTTGTCTGGCTTTTCACACTTCCTTGTTCTTTCTCTTGCTAATACCACATATTTCACTATCTATAAAACTTGTATCATTATTTCTCTAAAATTAATATATTTTTATGTCCTGCCTTAAGATAGTACTAAAGCAGTGAAGGAAGTCCCCCTCCCCAGATAGAAAAAGAAATTATGAGGCAGGAAAAAATTCAAACACAATACAAATAATTAAATCACAACAGTAGCTGTTGCTTGTTGAAGCTGAATAGGGAAAATTATCCCATCAATAAACACAGGATTAAACATCACCAAGCACAGAATCAACCTTCACCAAAACCCATTTTTAGACCAAAACTCAGAAAGGGTATGTAAACTCACGTTTGAATGTCAATCCTTCTAGCTAGCCAAGAAGCCTTGCTGAATGTCACTCATCTTGGTTCCCTGTCATTAAAAGCTTTGCTTCATTATTCGATTATTTCTTCAAAGTGCTGATTGTCCAGGGAAGTATTTCCTTCCAACAGCAGTGTAAAAATCTTAAAACAACCCTTCCCCTTTAAGAAAGTCAAGCCTCAAAAGCTCCAGAGACAGGAAGTCTAGGCATACTGCCAAGAATGTAATAAGGGTGGAAAAAAAACAAAAGGAGATTGCTTCTAACTATGGTTCTCTGAACTGCTTAGAAAGTTAACAAGGGGTTCTATAGAACTGGACAGAACTGGTAGAATCCCACACCTGGTTACTTCCCTTTTAAAGAATTACCTGCTTTATCTCTGACAGCTAGCAAAACATTCAATTCTCTTTGGTTTAATACTGACTAATAGAATGGGTAAAAGGCCTTTCTTGTGATGCCCTTCTTTTACTTCAGGATGGCATAAAATTTTACCCCCATGGCAACAACTTTGGGTTGAACTAAGAGAGGGTAACTGCTCCAAAGTTATCCAGTGAATTCCATGAGGGAATTGGGGGCCTGAACCAGAGACTCCCCATTCCCAGTCTAACACTTGATTGCTTCACTGTTTCCAAGAAACAAGGAAGACAGACTTTCCAGCAAAGTCCAAGCAAACAGAGCTAGTATCAGATCAAAGTACACAATGTTTCTCCACATATTGGTCACTCTAATAACAGGAAATATATTCTATGGTATTCTGAAACAGCAGAAACAATAAACCACCAGCAATGAAATTTACCTGTGAAAATTCACATTACATTTTCACACTGAAACTATGCTTTTGAAATTTGGTGTGATGAAATGATTCCACAGCATGTTGTGGGAATCGTGTAGATATGTATTTTGATTTCAGCAAAGTACTAACAAAATACATTATTACAACTGATTAACAAACTAGTTAAGGGTGACTGGATAGCATGAAAATTGAATGGATATCTAACTGGCTAGGAAATTGGAGTCAAATAATGTTTTAAAGAAAGAATGGTTCCTTCCCTTGGAGAGAAGTGGTTCAAAGTTGACTTTTGTGTCTCTAGTCATCTATATTTTTGTTAATGACTTGGATGAACAGATGGAGAGAATGTTAATCAGATTTGCAGATGTCCCAAAATTACTTATACTCCAAAGATAGAAAGAAAATTTAAGACAATCTTGGTAGTTTAGGAGAGTAATCTGAATATAACAATTAAATTTAAGAGACAAATTCAAGATTTTTCACTGAGAAAGCAAGCCTCAGAGATACAAGAAATATGGCTAGACAATGATACCTGTGAGAAAGATCTTGCAAACGTGGATTGCAAACTGAGTGTCAGCTGGTAGTTTGATGTGTCTACAAAACAGCCAATGATATTTTATATACACGAGCGGAAAATTATAATTGCCAACTCAGTGGAAGTAATTGTTCCCTTTTTTTTCTTGGCTTTGATCAGATTTCACCATCAGCATTGCACATAGGAGTCTGAATGCTGCACTTTAAGAAAGAACCAGAGAAATGTGTTCAGAAAACTGCAGGAAGGATAATCAAGGAACTAGAAATTAAGTGCCATGAAAAAAAAAATGGAAGGAGGTGGCTATGTGTTACCTTGAGAAAAAAACAACAATGGAGGAGAGTTATAATAATTTGGAAAGGATGCCTTATAGATTAGAAGTCTATTCCCTCTTGTTCCAGAGTGTAAACGTAGAATAGATTTAAGATACAGGAAGACAGATTCTTACTGAACATTACAAAAACAAACAAATAAAAAACTCTGCAATAGAGTAACTTGAGAACAGAACCAGTTCCTCTGATAAAGTGGTCTCTCCTTCACTGGGCATGTTCAAGTGAAAGCTCGACAGCCATCTGTCTAGATACTTAAATTTGAACTTCTTCCTTGAATAATGACGATCTTCATGGCCCAACTGGCCTCTTCCAACTCCGCAATTCTGTTATTCCTTGACGTCTTCCAAATAAGAGGGAAATTAAGCTTCTTTACCAACACAGTTGGTCTGTACATTTTCCCTTGCTTAATTCTGTTATCTTAGCAGCCAAACACAGCTTTGTGAGAAGGCCCTGAAGGAACGATAATCCTATAAGCCTGTGGTAGCAACACACTGTTTTCCATATCAGAGCCCTGGCATCCTATTCCTGGCACAGCACCACTCCTACCACCATCCCCAGAAGAATACAGTATCTCTGCATAAACTTCAGAACCAACATTCGGTTGCAGAGGAGGTAGCCATAATAAATGTGGAAGACTTTGAGGAACAAATACGTAAAACAGCAAAGCATGTGCACTTGGGATTCTCTTCTTTAGAAAACAATCCTCAGACACCAGCCAGATATGTATCTGAATGATGCAGGATCCTACTTCATTTTTGCCTTGGAGAAGTTAAACTTTCATCAGAGACATCAAGACTAATCTGGGTAGATTGCATCATTCATAAGGAAGGAAGGAAAGAAAGGGCAGGAAGGAAGGAAGGAAAGAAAGGGCAGGAAGGAAGGAAGGAAAGAAAGAAATCTTAAATAAAATAATGTTTATTTTTTAACTGGGAAACTGCCTGTGGGTTTCCAAAACTTTTTTTTAAAAAAATTCCCAAACTTATTCTTACAGATTGCAAAGAAAGGGCAGGAAAGAAAGAAAGAAAGAAAGAAAGAAAGAAAGAAAGAAAGAAAGAAAGAAAGAAAGAAAGAAAGAAAGAAAGAAAGAAAGAAAGAAAGAAAGAAAGAAAGAATATTTGAACATATTGAGTGTGCTATAAACTGTAGGAGACAGAATCTCTCCTCTGTCTCTACCTCTCTCTCTCACACACACACACAGAGTCACACAATCAGTAATCACCCCCATGAAATACTTTTAAAAAAAAGTCCCACTCAACTGCATAATGTTATTACATCATTATCACACATACACCCCACTAACAGCCTCTACAAGAGCAGCGTGGCTCTCCGACTTCAACAGAATTCCCACCTCTGTTTGAAAGAATGCAATGGAGATGGTGAATCAGAATTGCAGACAGGAAGCTAAAGGAATTTAATTCCACATATATATCAGCTAGAACCATGTCTCTGAAGTTGCTCTTTCTCTCAAGCAATACTACAGATAGCCCTATGAAACTTAGCAATACCCTTACAGAATAATAGAGCTAGAAGGGACTTTGGACCCCCCCCCCCGCTTAAGCAGGAGTCCCTATACCATTTCAGATAATTGGCTGCCAATCTCTTCTTAAAAGTTTCCAGTGATGAAGTACCCACAACCTCTGAAGGCCAGCCATTCCACTGGTTACTTTTCCTCACTGTTAGCAAGTTTCTCCTTAGTTCTAGGCGGCTTTGCTCCTTGATTGGTTTCTATCCATTGCTTCTTGTCTTGCCTTCAGGTGCTTTGGAAAATAGGTTGACCCTCTCTTCTTTGAGGCAGCCTCTCAAATATTAGAACATTCAAGGCTCCCCTAATCCTTCTTTTCATTAGACTAGCCATACTTAATTCCCCCAACCGGTCTTCATATGTTTTAGTCTCCAGGCCCTTTAATAATCTTAGTTGCTCTTCTCTGCACTCTTTCCAAAGTCTCAACATCTTTTTTATAATGTTGTGACCAAAATTGGATGCAATATTCCTGATGAGATATTACTAAGGTTTTATAAAGAGGTACTAATGTTTCATCTTGACTCTATCCCTCTGCTTATGCAACCAAGGATTGCATTAGGGGTTTTTTTGGCTTCTGCCACATGCTGCTGGCTCATATTTCAGTTATTGTCCACTAGGTAAGATCCCTCTCACAGTTACTGCTTTTGAGCCAGATTTCATCTAATTTGTACTTGTACATTCGATTCTTCCTGCCTAAGAACCTTATTTTTCTCTACAATCAATTTCATTTTGTTGGATAGAGCCCATTTCATTTTGTTGGATAGAGCCCAGTGTTCAAGTTTGTCAAGATCCATTTGGAGCCTGAGCTTATCATCTGTGGTGTTGGCAACTCCTGCCAGCTTATTGTCATCTGCAGATTTGATGGGTTCCCTTTCTATTTCCTTATTTCTAAGCATGCATAAAATCTTGTTGTATGTTTTGTAGGATGTTGCCTTTTAAACTATGGATTAACTTCTCTTAGGCCATATGAGCTTCACAAACGAAGTTGCCTTGTCAGCAGGCTCTTCATTCATCTAATCCAGTATTATCAATATAGCCTGGCAGTGGCTCTCAGAATTTCTGGCAGGAATTTCCTAGCTGTATCCAGAGTTAGGCATGCAAAACACACATATTTACTTTGTGCAACCTTTATGCTTTAATCATGGGATTACATCCTCTTCTGTAAAGACCTTTTCTACCTGCCCACTTTATGCTAGAGGCACTCGCAATAATAATGTAGGAGATTTGGATTCAGCAGAAAGCCTTGTAGAAAACTCTGAATATAAGCAGAATTTGGAAAGAAGGCAGAGTAATTAAATTGCAGACTAAAACAACCCTAATGCAGTTGTTTTGCAGAGTTCTGTATATGCAGATTATAAGCAGCTATCAATGAATACCAACAGACATTCGTTCTATTTGAAGGAAAAAGATTGATAAACAACACAAAAAGAGAAAAAAATCCTATTTCTGTACATCTTGGGGAGAGAAAAGCATAAAAGGAGGGAGAAGCAGAAAATTCCTTTTTGTCTCTTAACACAAGAGTTTTATTTTATGAACAACAAGGCAGGCAAGAAGCAGATGCAGGAAC
Source organism: Pseudonaja textilis (assembly GCF_049901715.1). Taxonomy (NCBI): domain Eukaryota; kingdom Metazoa; phylum Chordata; class Lepidosauria; order Squamata; family Elapidae; genus Pseudonaja; species Pseudonaja textilis. The sequence goes on from NC_141991.1 coordinate 176,794,092, forward strand.
AGTGGGTCGAGATCATTCCTCTCATCTATCCCCATTTGCTCATAGGTGGAAATAGATGATGCAATCTCCAAAACACAATTTTCTCCTAGTAGAGTAACTTTGCTTTGTTTGAATTCCTGGCTTGGATAGTTCCTTCATAAATTAAGTCACCACATTGGATTATATCAGAGATTTCAAACGCGCCACGGCCTGAATTCTTCCGGGTAGCCTACAAGGCTCAATAATTTAAGTTGCTGCTGCAGCCCATCTTGCCTGGCTGATTTGCCTCGTGCACAGGCACTGTGCCAGTGTTGGTCATGCAGGCATTCAGAGGGAACATTGCCAGTGACACCACTATTTGTTTGTACTAGTTGCTGCCAGAACAAATCAGAGGTGAGGATAGCAGACAGGTAGACTCTGCAGAGGTGGTGTTACAGTATTTTCTCATTTTACTCTCAGCATCATATTTCTGTTTCTATTAACCACCGGTGGTGTAATTTAATGCTTGATTGTTACTAATTATAAATAGTAATTTTTTTTATCTAATTCTTTTATTAAGTGTATTAACTGACAATTAATAAAATATCCCATATTGGCAATGTCTGCCCAATTAAATGGCTAAACCAAGTAAAATCTGGTTTAGTTTTTGAATGTGGACCTTTAGAAAGCCCAAAGTTACATATTACTGTAGAAAAAGGCAATGGCAGACTGTTTTTTGTCTTATGCAAAATATACCTCTGTAAATCAGCATGAGTATCTTGGCTCAAAGACAACTTAATTTCTTTTTTCTTTTCAATAACCATGTATAGCCAGACAGAAGGCTAGAATCCTATTTCCTTTTAGAGTAAGTACATTTTCCACATGAAACCCAGATGCATGGATACTAAAATGATGCTAAGAAACATCAAGTTATCAAGAGAAAATATATATGCTGACTTAAAAACTCAAAGTGGGTCACTTTAAACTTTTAGCTACTGAATGCAACATCTACTGTGGAATGTAGACAGTGAATAGAACTTCTGCTTTTAGCTAACAGCAGAACAGCCTCAACAACAGCTGCATAGGAGCTGCTTATGGGTATTCCTATTAGAACTGAATGCACTAAATAAGTATTGAGGCCTTGGGAAATGGGAGACACAACCCCATACTTCATTTTAAACTAAAAGTTTGGAGTGGTTTTCTGTTCAATTCTGAAAGCAATACTTTATGCTTTGGGGTAGGGTAACCTTGATTGATTGCTCTTAATATTTCACAATTGACAAAGGCCACAGTTGAAGGGATAAGTGATACAAAGTTACTATGTTATGAGAAGATTTTCCACAAATTTCCCCCTTCCCCCCCCAATAATAATCTGTTCAGCAGGAATTATAAGGGGTTCTTGGGCCCCAATAAGAGTTTCAGAAGAGTTCCATCCATATATTATGTGAGTTAGACATGACGACACATTTAGGAGAATCAGATAATCCACAGTTCAAATGATTGATATACATACATAAGTAACATGCACCCAATATGTTATGTGAATCAGTTTTTATGTGTTACAGAGATAAAGTAATCCTCCTTCCTATTTCTCAGCAGGCCTGAAACTGCAACCCTTCTATATTTCCTGATGCCCTATAATTATCATACCAGATAAAGCTAAAATATCTAAAGAGTTGCAATCAACTTTTGAAAAGAGATGATTAAAATGACAGCGGAAGCTAAATACTTGTGAGATCAGGAGTCTTCAGAAAGCCCAACAATAAAATAAAATTTCTTTAAACATAAGTGACATAATTAGTCAGCAATCACCATGTTTATTTCACATTCTCTGGATAACCTTCTCTGAGTAAATCCATTCCAGCTTAAATATTTTAGAGACTTAGATACTTGTTTTCTGAGGTACTTTTTAATCACATTGTTTGGAAGGTTTTCGCCTCTTTCACTTGATATTTGCATAGTTGTACAAACAAAAGTTGCCACTATAACTTAATTGTATTTTTCAGCATATTCCTTTGTGCTTTGTTTACAGAAAAGGAAGGCTCTTATTTCTTCAAGAGAATTTAAGACATTGGGAAGTAGAGTATGCAGAATTAACAATATGTAGAAGGGAAGTCTAGGTGGCAAAGAACTTAAGTTCCTTATATTTTCTAAAAGAGATTAAGCAACTGATTTTAGAATATTTAGAATATTACTATATTTATAACTGGGGGAGATTCAAAGTGATGATTCTTATGGTTTTTACTTTATTATATGAATGATTTTTCTAAATTGGCATATTTCTAGGCAAAGATTTTTTTTCAGACATGAGACTATAATAACAAAGACCTTTCCATTTTTATACTTGTTCATATATTGTTTGTATATTTCTGTTAATAAACATTCAAAAGTGATGTTGTTCACCCTGTATAGCCTTACCAAGGGAGGGAACAAGCTACCTTATGCCAGTTGGAAGATTTCCAGATGGTAAAATAGACTAAAATCTTTCTGAACACCTGTTACTTGATATCCTTTTAGATGAACATGGAATTGAATATGGGATTTCTACATTAAAAATGTATCTTCTCTTACAATGGAACATAATCTCACTTCTACAAATCATTCTCTGACTTGCTCAGCTGAAGAAAGCCAGTACTTATATAGTGAATGCACCAGCCTTCAAGAATCCGTCTTCTCCTTGTCTTTCCGGCTACCATAGAAAGTTGGGGGGGAGATTAATTGGGCTTTGTGGGGAGGGAAGAGTGCTGGAGGCTTGAGATGGTGAATTGTAAAACTTGGGAAAACTTTCTTGACTATGCTTACTTACTTACTGCGCAACTGTAGCTTCTTATCTAACCAGGCCAAGGTCAACCATCCTGGTGAGCCAGATGTCTGAAACACCACCTGAAGATACCTCAACACGACATTTGCACCAAGACAAATTCCTTGTGTGTTCAATCATACTTGGTCAATAAAGAATTCTATTCTATTCTATTCTATTCTATTCTATTCTATTCTATTCTATTCTATTCTATTCTATTCTATTCTATTCTATTCAACTCAGATTGGATGGCCAGTTTGAACTATTGTGGCCGGGAACATTACAATAACTTTGCATATGTGATTTTTGCACCTAATGCCTCAGATCTTGAATTCTTTTGATGCTACCACTTTGATTTCCAGTAAAAGTCCTTTTCTTTATAACAATGGAGTCTATGGTTTTCTTTCTTGGATTTTGAATGGAGCCTCACTTGTCAGAATGCTTAAATCCTCAGTTCTATTTAATTCTTTATAGAAATAAAGGAAAATTTCTAACATGTATTCAAAGTTTTGCAGACTTTGGGGAGTGTGTGGGGGGGGGGGGGGAGAGGCAAACAGAGAACAATAGATGCAGTAGACTCCATTCCTCACTATAATCTGTGACACAGTAGAGTCTTCTTTGGAAGATTACTACTCTACACTTTGAGATAATAGAATTCTTCTGATAGAATCCTTTCTAGAACTTGGTAGACTATGCAGCCCCAGCATATAATGTGCTAAACAGATTTGCTCTAGCACTGCCAGATCTTCTGATTATAGCATCACAAATTGCATGTCATTGTACAATATGCATTTTGAGGCTACAATTAATGTAAGGCAACGGCAGTTTGCAAAATTCGAGAATAAGGTGATTAAAACGCATTTTCCCCTTGTCCCAACATTCAATTTAATTTTATTCAAAGATATAAAAGCTAGTTAGCTATTTTCCTCCCCCTTGTCCCATAATATTAATGTTTAATGAGAGAGGGCGGGGAGGGAAGAGAGCGAGTCAGTCAGTCAGTCAATGGTAGCATGTCTTTGGTGAAGGCAATTTAAAACCTCTTCAGTGACCTGATCACATTAAATAAAGCTTATGTGTTCTCAAGGTTCAGATCTGCTGATGTGCTAACATTTCTTCCCCAGTTCTGTATTTACTTTAAGTCTGGGAAATCCAGTTTGGTCTCATTGATCCAGTATCTATCTGTGAAGAAGACAAACCGGCTTTTCTTAAAGAAAGTGAAATAAAGAAAAGGATGCTTCGATTCCATCCTCCCCAACCATCTGTTCAAAACAGCTGGTATAGCATGAATCCAGCAGATGGCATTCTTTCTCTAGTAAAAACCAAAAGCAAACATTTTCCCCCTTCATTCTTTAGTCACTTTAGGGGTCTGGCTTTAGGTTAGTTTTTCTGCTATTAAAAAAAAAATGGCTGAGCTCCAGGCTACAGCAAGCCTGCCTATGTCTTATTTGGCAGATAAAGCTGAGGTAAAATAAATATATAAACTGAGCTGCTCCTGTCAAGCATCTTGATAGGTGTCACATTATAAACTCAGAAAGCTCATATGAAAAAAATCCCCCAGAAAGCCTGGCTTCCTGCAGCCAGATGGAGATTGAAATCTGTATCTGCATCCAGATATCTATTTGATAAGGAAAAAGCTTACAGAAACCATTCCCCCTGTTTTTCTGACTCAACTGGCCCACTTAAACTTTACAGCGAAGGGTCGAATGCTTCTTTAGAATTACAGTGTGAATGAATTGTTTACAAGAATTTTGCTAATGCCTCTGTTGCAGGATAAGAAACATGGAAACCACGTTTACGAGGAAAAAAATCACAAAGTTGTTTCTTGGGTAGAGCCCCAGCTGGGTGAGACCATGTGCAAACAAATGTGTGTGGTAGGGAAGTCATTCTCCTTGCCTGGCATTGAGATCTTTCTTTCTGCGCACCAGTCTCTCTTGACATGAGGACAACAAGAGAAAATTACCCTTGAAAATAAAAAAGAAATACAAGCAAAGATAAAAGGGCCAACCTCTCTTCCCCCATCACCAAAACACCACACCCAAAAATAATAGCCATACTTCTTTTAAAGAGGACTGTGGCCCCTTTTCTGGGATTGAAAATAGGACACAAATAATGACTGATAATTACAGAAAGTTTGAAGAGTCAAAATGCCTCAGAGAAAAGTGAACTCTGCATTCAGCGAGAGTCATCTTTGTAAGCACGTTGTCTATGGGCTAGAAAAGTCAATCAGAGAAAGAATTCCACCTGGTCCTGTGGTAGATAAAGGGGATATTTATTTCTGAGTAGCTTGCTGGCTGACTCGGGAACCTTGATGGGTTGTCAGATCATAGCTGCTGTCTTACTCAATGAGAAGAAAGTAAGTGAAATTCAGAGGCAAAGAAATTGGAAATTATTGTTCTTCTCAGTGCATTTTGGCAGGATCTCATGTGGGAATCAGAGACTAGAAGAAAAGAATTTTATTATGACTGAACCTGAAGTTTCAGGCCTAAATCCTAGAAAATACAGGTAGTCCTCCACTTACGACTACAATTGAGCCCAAAATTTCTGTTGTTAAGTGAGACATTTGTTAAGTGAGTTTTGCCCCATTTCATGACCTTTCTTGCTTCAGTTGTTAAGTGAATCACTGCAGTTGATAAGTTAGTAACCTGGTTGTCATGTAACCCCGGGACACTGCAAATGTCAGAAATATGAGTCAGTTGCCAGCATCTGAATTTTGATCCCATGACGGTGGGGATGCTGCAAAGGTCATAACTATGAAAAAGGGTTATAAGTCACCTTTTTCAATGCTGTTGTAACTTAGAACGATCACCAAATGAACCATTTTAAGTCGAGGGCTACCTGTACTGGGAAAATGGGAAATACTAAGTTGTTGATTGGTTTAACAATTCCATTCATTGCTGAACATTATATTGCATTTGCTGGCTCTCTGCTTTCTCAAGCTGTTTACAGATTACTGAAGGTGGGTTTGATAATGTAGTTCTTTGGCTTCATGGAATGTGGCACTTTTATTAAAATAAAATTCCTTCATTTCTTCAAATTCCAGTGTTGGATTCATAATCTGTCCCCAGACATTGCAGAACCACTTGAATCAGTCATCTTGGTGAAAAGGGGAAAATGGAGCCAATTTATTTGAAAACTTTTCTTCTGGGGAACGGAGAATTCTATTCTGGGGGTGGCAACATAGCTACCAGCTTCTGCCTGGGGAAATAGCCACCCCAAAAGTCCAGATAGAGAGGACACGAGTGTGGAAATCTCTGGGAAATCTCTGACAGGCTCGTGTGGATGCTGATGATAAAAATTGAATTGCTGTATAAATTTACTGAATAAATGAATAAACACTTCCATCCCTTTGTTATCTAAGGAACTGCATAGCAAACAAGCAGTTTAGACATGTGGCTTTTAAAGGTACTGGGAAAAGAAGTTGTCAGTGCTCATTGATCTGAAGAAATTTGTAGATCCATTTACTTCCTGTCACTACCTCAGGCATATACAGCTTTATTAATAAAGCAGATGAACTAAAATATTAATATTCTCTTGACTCTATAATTTTTAATGCATCACAGCCCTTCCCTCTCCTAAGATCTTTGATTCCGAATCTGAAGTACAATATCTCACTAATGTTTCACTCCTCCCTGGCAATAAAAATCATTCTGCAGCTTTTCCATGACACTCAAATTAATCTGTCTTTTTTCTACTTATGATAGCCTCCTGATCTCTTAATTTTATGTAGAAGTGTATAATAGATCTAAGAACGAAGAATCAAAGCAAACCCTTTGAGAAGGGACTTGAAGACTGCCTAGCAGAGTATTATTTATACAATAATTGGGGGAAAAAAGTCAAGAATTGGTTGCATGTTATGCAGGGGTGGGATTCAAACTTTTTAACAACTGGTTCTGTGGGCGTGGGCTAATTTGTGGGTGTGGCTTGGTGGTCATGTGACTGGATGGGTGTAGCTTGCCAATTGGCATGGCTTGGTAGTCACGTGTCTGGCTGGGCATGGCTTGTATGTAAATATTGTAAACATTTATGTAAAATATTGATATTTTTTTTTTTTATTAAAAAAGCAACTTTTACCCCAAATCAGGCAAAGCAGGCAGGCAGATTGAGTTGCTCACAGAATCACAGGTTCACTCAGAGATCTATCTTTCTGCAATCTGCTACCTGAGTCTGCATGAAAAATAGAAGCTTCAGTCCTAAGGAAGGTTCAGCTCTGCTTTTAGATTAGCTAGAAAGCAAGAAATCCAGCAATTTTCTGCTCTCTAGCTAATCTAAATCTCCTGGTACAGCTGATAGTCAGAACCGCTGATGGTGTGGGGAAAAAAAAAGGAAAAATAGCAACTTACCAAAAATTAGGCTAAGGCACAATGCAGGTAAGTTGGATGGCATGCATGCCAGGTAAGGAGTGAGTGGGCGGGGTGGGGCAGGGCCAGCCAATGGCGCGATTTGCTGGTTCTCCGAACTGTGCAGAATTGTAACAACCGGTTGCATAGAACCGGTCCAATCAGGTAGAATCCCACCCCTGATGTTATGGACATAATGAAACGAGCATTTGATTCCCCAGGCCTGATTGATTCCTTGTACTTTGAAGTAATCTATGTACTGTATTTTCATATTGGTCTCCTCTTTTCCTTCTACCATTTCTTCCATATACTGTAAGGCTAAATCTCTTGCATCTGGGTAGTTTTAAAGCTATGTGAAGAAATAAACCTATCAGTCATAGGTAGCATAGAAAATAGTGAGGGAAGGTGGATGGGAATTGTAGTTCACCAACATCTATTGAGTTCCTCCTTTATCTAAATGGTACAACATGATTGAAGGTTATTAAGAATGACATAAGGTAAATTGTTTCTCCAGTTCTGTTGTTCTCCATTTCTGTCTCACTCCCCAGGCATCTAATGAAGTTTTAAAAGTGTTGGCCATACTCCTTCAGTGGCATATTCTGCTATAAAAGCTATAAATATCCTTGTGTCCATCTTTGCAAAAGTGCAATCTGCATCTCTGTCCCTCCCACAAGAGTGCCAATCTAGGAACCATTTTTGGAATTCTAGTTTCTGCAAGAAGTCAAAACAACTATTTTTATTTCATTATTTACATGACTCTATAAACAAAGGGAAAAAAGAAATCTTGATGAGTGCAAAAGATTCTGTGATATAAGATGATAGCTCAGCTAACAAGAAAGTGACCCTGAAAAGTTTCACTGGATGAGGGAATTGCTAATTGAATGGTTTGGTGAGAGTCAAGGAGTGAAGAGCGAAGAAGAGGGGAAGTGAAGCAAGAGCTGTTGAAGAAAGATTTTGGTTGGTTTAGGTCAGGGGTGTCAAACTCACGTTGTCCCAGTGGCATCACATGAAGTTTTCCCCTTTGTTAAATTGGGTGTTGGCATAAGCAGCACATGACACATCTGGCCCGTGGGCTGGGAATTTGACATCCCTGGTTTAGGTTGTAAGAGATTCGGGAAGAGATATCAAGCAGACAGGAAAAGACTGCATGTACTGCTATAGGAGACTTCTGTGCAGACAGCTGCCATTGATGGCTTTTTAAAAAGAGCTCGGAGGGAGAGCTGTCCTATTTAACTATATACTGTGCTTTTGAAATGTATTGCACCTTTAAGGAGATTGCTCAGTCTGAGGGGGAAGGCTCTGAGCAAGATACCCTAAAGGCCCAAGGAAATTCAACTCAATGAGTTCAGTATCTTGGTGGACACTCTGATAGAAGACTGTCTTTACATCTGTATGGTTGTTTCCCTGCTTCAAGTAGCTAGGTTTTTCTTCTTTGTTCCAAAGTAGAACAAACTAGAGCATATTTTTTCTTACTTCATTCACAAGGAAGAAAATGTAGGAAATCACTTTTTTAGAATCCCATTCTGGGTTGAAGATTTAACTACAGGTTTCTGTGCTAAGACAGAAGCCACATGTATTTTACTTCCATCATATACTGCTCTTCTTCTTTGCCCAGCCTTCATTTCCATATTTGTGTAAAAGATGCAAGCCTGTCATTTGCTTTTTGAAAACCAAAACACTTCCACACATTTAAAGATTTACTGCAGAACAAAAATCTTATCTGTATAATTCATGCTCAGATTGCACTTCCCAGATTTCTGTCATCCCTATTAGTATACTGTCAATCATCGAACCAGGCACACTGTACAAGCTAAAGCCCTTGTAGTCTCTGGATTCAATCTTGTCATCCTTTGGTATTAGGCACCAACAAAGCCTTCACACACACATTAAACCAGTCTCATAGCCACTCCATAAGCACACTAGATCCATATTTTAATATCTTTCATATTACACCATCTACAACTTCAGCTTTAAAATTCTTCAATGTTTCAGGGGCATTTATGACATCCATTTCATTTTTCTTCCTGGGGCAGGAATATTTATAGCATTTGCTTTAAATATTCGACAGACCAGATGATGATTTCCACCTTTTTCAGTCAGGTGCTCAAGGTGGCATCATTCCCACACAAAAACCTACCACACAGAACTCTAAAATGCTTTTCCAGCATTCCCATCCTTCTGTTTTATCTCAAATCATTTGACCGCATTTAATTTTAATTCTGTTCATTCTGCTGGCTCCTGGTAGTTGTCTTCAGACACTTTTGAATTCATGTTTTATTTTCATCAAAGTCATTCTGCATTTTCTCTGCCTATTTAAATTTTAATTATTCCTTGCTCTCTTTGACTACATTATAGTTATACTACTGGTAACCAGGGGTGACATGACCACAGTGTCCCAATATCTGAGGTGCTGCCACAAGAAAGAGGGGCTCAATCTATTCTCGAGAGCACCTGAAGGCAGGACAAGAAGCAATGGATGGAAACTAATCAAGGAGAGAAGCAATCTAGAACTAAGGTGGAATTTCCTGGCAGTGAAGTCATTCCAATTAATCAGTGGAATGACTTACCTCCAGAAGTCGTGGTGCTCCATTACTGGAGGTTTTCAAGAAGAAATTGGACAACCATTTGTCTAAAATTTTATAGGGTTTCCTGCTTGAGCAGGGAGTTGGACTAGAAGTGCGGCTTTGCTCCGCATTAGGAGGGCTTCTCATTGAGTCCAATGCATCAAGAAAGAGACCAAGCCGGTTCAGTCTTGGATGAGCAGCCCCGAACACGCGCTCGGGGAAGCTCTTTTATTGAACACACATAGTTAAACGTCACAAAAGAGAAAGTCCAGTCTACTTTACATGTTAAAAGAGTGGGGGGTCTCAGTGGATACATTGTAGCGCCCAATCACAGTGCTTAAGGGATACAAAGTAACCAATCCGCGCCTGCAGTCCAGCCAGTAGCCCAAGGTGGGCAGCATCCTTTTGTTCCTGATACCTGCTTTCAGCCTACGTGAGGTCTTGCAGGTATCGAAACTCCTTTGCCTACGTGAGGCTTTGGCATATGCCCAGGCTGTTAGATGTGGATTCGCTGCTGCATAGAAGACCTCCGTTGTCCCTTACATTTCTGTTATTCTATTATGTAACTATAATTTTATCTACCAGTGCCTTATACAATACTATTATCTCCTCCTTTCTTATTGCTAGCATTTTCTGAGATGTGCTTTTCCACAGATGTGCAATATCATTACAAGGAAGAGATAACTGTCATCTAATTGGATAAGTCTTAGAATGTGAAGTTGTTGTGTCACATCCTGAACTCGTATTCCTCACACACATGAGGTAAATGGGATTGGTTAGCATCCATTTCTTTATCCAGTCTTTTTTTTTACTTCATCTACCAAGCATCCTTTTTGTACTTCCCATTAGTCAAATTCTTCATTTACATCAAGACTCAAATTTACAGGCCAAGGGCAAATACACGTGGCTTTCAAGTAATTTCCTGTGAATCTCAAGACCCAACAATATTTAGAGGAATCTAATGGGACATGCAACTCTCAACTAATAACATCCAGCCCATAAAAGGGCAATAATGAATCCTCCCAGGGAGTGTAACTGTGCACTAGGTTACTGTAAATGTACAAGGCTATCATAAGAACTGCATTGTTACACAATCACACAATTATTTTCTTCAGTGTTTTGGCTACTTCCATTTCCTGGAGGAAGTCTTCCTGCTTGTTTATATCAAGGCAAGATAGCTGAGTATTTTGTGCTGACTTCTGAAGAATAAATTTATTGGCAAGAAAAAAATAAAGAAATTTCCTGGAAGGACCATACTTAGCAGAGTTTGCTATCCCGCAGGTCCCTATCACTTGGCAGTTTCTGCAATATGATTTTGGAAAACACATCTATATCTTCTCCTTAGTTGGATGAATGACAATAGTTCGCTTTTACTCATGTTTCCACTTATTTTAACCCAAGGGTTCCCTAGAGTAACACCAAATTCATTCACTTGGATTCCTTAGCAGAAGTTGATAGTTTTAACATACAGTGTAATTTTCCTTCCTTTCTGTTGTCTGGGTTTCTGTTAAACTATTTGTATCCTTCAGTTTATATTCCAGTCATGGGAATCTTTTCACCAGTTCTCCATTGTATAATTACTTCCTTGTATGAAGAGTTCATTCTCATCTTGTTATTTCATATATTCTAAGAATTAATAAATAGACAAAAACCTGAACTTAGAACCTATATTATTTTTTTAATAAAATGGTTTAATAGGCTCATTAAATCATCACTCCTACTTTTCCCCATACAAATATGTTTTTATCTGAGGTCTTCAGAGTTTTCATCTGCCAGAGCAGTTTAAACCAAATATTTTTCAAATCAATCCTTATGAGATGCACTTATGTTGTGCCAGAACTCAAATCATTGACCAAAATCAGACCATGGCCTCAGAAATTAATCATTTCTTATTTAATAGTACCAGTAATTGCATAGTCAATATTCTTTTTTCCCTTTTTCTTAGGCAGGAAGGAACTAATACCAGAGGCCCCAACTTCTTGAGGTTCTATCCTATATCTTCAAATCAACAATATTGTAGTTGTAGCTGTCCCTTACTCTTGTATTGTTACAAGAGATAATTGTCATCTAGCTGGGTAAGACTTAAAACGTGGAGTTGTGTCACATTCTGGAGCCATATTCCTAGCACACATGAGCTAAATGGGGACTGATTGGCATCCATTTATTTATCTCCTGCACAGCAGTGTATAATCACCATGACTTTTCTTTTTGTCTTCTTGATGATTGCTGCTAAAGCCCCCTTCTCTTAAATCATCCACCATCTTATATCCTGATGTGACTTTCCCCTCAGAAGAGTCAGAGCCTGTTTCCTTTATGAAAGGCTCAAATATTTTTTTTTATGAGTTCCATTATTGAGAAATAGTTTATATGGGTATATTTGTTTGCTTCTTTGACTTTTTCTTCTTCTCCTCTATAGTTGCACTTGCTGAAAATGTATGTCAGGTTGCTTTTGGAAAGGAATCCAAACTTTCCATGAGTGTTGCAGATCACCGTTGCTCAATTGTATTTGTCCCATAGAAAATCTTGATCCAAAGATGGAAAATGGCTTCCCATTTTGACCTTGTTCTCAAAATGTAATAGATCAAACTGTAGTCATTTGCTGTCAATTTGAGCAACAGAGGCTTCAAAGTCAGCTAATCCCAGGGAAGTTAATTCTCTCCAAATCTCAATTTGTCTGGATTCCAATTTGAGCAATCACTTCTTCTCCAATTGACCACCATATATTATTTTAAACTCAGATTTCAGAACCCAAGGACAAAATGTCACATTATAACTCAATTAAACTACTGTAGTCACTGCTGACTTGACACATGGGGAGTATATCCAAATATAACCTATGATTTTTTTTATTTTACAAGGAATATGGAATAAAGGGAGTTGCCTTGAGTTACATTAACTCAATGCCTATTTCACACTCCACCTGCTTTCAGTCTGCATTTATTTATTGTCCAATGTACTCTTTCCTTGTAATCGTGTAAATTTTCCTACCAACATAGAGTTTAGAGCTGCTGCCATCTCTATTGTCATTTATGACAGTATAGCAGCTCTCTTGTCTTCATTATTTAGTTCTCCTCCTGTAAAGTGTAAGTATTTTTGAATCTCAGTGACTTTTGATTTCTTTCAGGAAAATTGCTGTCCGAACTGGAAATCTCATTATGCACAGCATGGCTCACTGCTGAATAGCCATACAAAGCATTGCTTTTGGCAGTCAACTAAAATGATGCGAAATTGCAGAGAAAGTTATAAGTCAGGTATTTTAAAGATACCAAAACCAAGAATAATAATTGCCAAGGTATATTAAATGCCTCAGTAAACAAAAATGTTTGTGTTTGATGTTGTCTTAAAGTCAATAATAATTAATAACAACAGCTATAGAATTGTCGGCTGTGATTTCAAACTGTTGTCTATATAATAATAATAATAATAATAATAATAATAATAATAATAATAATAATAATGTATTATACTTATATGCGGCTGCCCAACTCTTAACAAGAATTAAAGGTAATCCTCAGGTTATGTCCAATCATTCAGTACTTGTTCAAAATTACGATGGCACTGAACAAATGGAACTTCCAATGGATCCTCACAGTTCCAGCCATTACAGCGAACTATGGTCACATGACTGCAATTTCTTACATTCCCTTATGAGAGTCAATGAGTAAGCTGGCAAGAAGCCAGAAGTGGTCATTATGAAAGGTCCTCACTTAACAACCCATGTGGTCTTTATTTAACAACAACATTTGGGACTGCTTGAATTGCTATCACTAAATGATATGGCATCATGCTTTAGGATTGCATCAGTGGTGGGATTCAACAATTTTTTGGTTCTGTGTGCATGGCTTGGGGAAGGATACTGCAAAATCCCATTCCCTCCCCACCCCATTAACTTGCTTTCCAGCTCTGTTCTCCTGTGCAAGGCAACAAAAAAAGACCCAGCCGATCAGCTGGGACTCGGGAGGGAGAGAATAGATGGGGGCGGGGCCAGTCAGAGGTGGTATTTGCTGGTTCTCCGAACTACTCAAAATGTCCGCTACCGGTTCTCCAGAACTGGTCAGAACCTGCTGAATACCACCTCTGGACTGCATGGTTTAATAATAGAAATTCTGATTCCAAGTGCTGCAATAACCCAAGGACTTATGAATTGCCTAATTTTAGCAGGCAGCAGAATGTAGACACTCTCTCACAATGTCTCTAATCTATGTCAGTAATGTTTCCCAAAGAATTAAAATGTATAATACTGTAATTATTTTTTTCATGATTTCCTCTTTTTGTTCGCTTTTCTAGGGTACACGGAGTGAAACATAAAGATGAGCAAAAGAGATGGGGATATTTTCTTTAGAAATTTGCAGTAGGGAGGGAAAGTAGTTCTTGCTTTATTAAATGTCCAAATTGGTTAAGACAGCCTTTCACATTAAAAATGCTTCATGCAGCTCCTTAACAGTGAAGAATTCTGCTTTTTGTACTTCAAATCAGCAATTCTTTCTGAAATTGCCTGGTGATCAAACAATGTGGCACAGTTATAGGATCATTCTAGAAAGTTCTGCAAAGAAAAAAAAAGTTCTATAAGAAGCAGCAGCATTTTTAATGTAAAAGGAGGGGGAGATTATATAGTTAGTATGATTATAATTTCTCCTGCACCTGCAGAAGAATTTTAAAGAAGTTCTTCCATTCTTGCTGAAAGACATAATAGAAGAACACCTTTTTTATGTTAAAAGCAAAGAAGAGAGCAGGATTCAGCATAGCACAAAGGCTATGATTGTAGTTTCTAGCTTAGTGTGGAAATAATAACACAAGGAGCCCAAATCTTTAATCTGTAATGAAAGTATTAGCTGACTCTAGGACAAACAAATAAAAACAAAAAAAGTATTCCTTAGTTATACTATTTCATATTTTCTCACCAACAGTATATGAAATCATTAACTAAAGCCCCAGTCAGACACTATTTCACGGAAGTACGTCCATGCAATGTGATGGCATTTACTTCTGAATAACCATTCATACAATTTTGCTGTACTTGAGGGAATATCCTGGAGGATTATTTAAATTATACTTTGCCTTCAGACAGATAACATCTGTGTTAGGAAAGACTCACAGCTGGTAGTGACAGCATTTAAACACACACACACACACACACACACACACACACACACGCAAATGGACACACATGTGCACACATGCAAACAAACACAAAGAGGTTTCTTTTTAGTTGTCAGTTCCTGGCAAATATCTTCAAAAGGATGTTTTGTCTTTGTACTGCCATTTTATTTTCTACTAGCTCGATACCCATGCTTCACTACAAAACTATGTGGTTGGGGGAGGAAAATACGGGGGAGAAATTCTGCCTCTGCCTACCAGCATCCATCAGTATTCCTCTGGCTAGCGTCCTGTCAGTGTGTGGGAGAGTTGAGGGGTATGTGGAAACTGAAACAGTATTTGCTGTGTGAGCAAGAAGGAGACAGCAAGAAGCCTGGGCATGGCTGAGCTCAACTGTTCCGTACTAAAGCTGCTTGGTGCTGTTTAACTAAATCTGAAACTGAAACTCCTCTCCTCTGTCATATTTTGCATTTGGAAGAGATTTCTTTTCAGGTGGGGAGGGGGAGTAGAACTCCTTAACATCAGAGCGTGTTAGTAATAATATATGAAATACTAATGCTCTGATAGTCATTTCGAAAAATCCTTTCTTAGTCAGCATCTAGAAGCCAAGAGGAATATATGTGCCAAATTTCAAGTTTGTAGGTTTTACAGTTCTGGAGATTTTGTGATGATGTGTGAGTGGTATTTCACACACACACACACACACACACACACACACAAAACATCCCCCCCACAGACATTTTTAGAAGAAGAAATATATATATTTTAAGAAGAAGAAAAAATGAAGAAAAAATTGTTGAGAGACAAAGGTAAAATATTAGTAAGCGAAGACTGATATTTTACTTAAGGTTATCTAAACTGTATAGCAGTGCTTAGGATATCACTCATGAAAAATTAGCCCTAAAAACAAAACACATTATTTTTAACAATAAAAGTTATTTAATTGTGTTTCTGAATTTTTGTGCTTAATGCTAAAGTTCTTTCTCCTTTTTTTGTGTGTGTATGTAACCTTTAAATAATATTATACCTCTTCCTCCACAAAAAAGCAGAAAGAAGAAAAACTACTGAAAAAAATATAGATAACTATTTAGTTTTTAACTTGCTTTTATTGTACTCTGACTGGTACAATATTGTAATATTTATAAACATTTAAAATGATCATATATTTCTTATTTCAGTTGGTTGATTCTTTTTTCCTCTTTTAAAACCATACTCTAAAATGCTTAAATTTGCTTTATTGTATGTTATAATTGGAAACCATTCTTGGTTAAATTTGGTGAAATTTCTGTTATGAATATATACTATTAATTTTTGTATTCCCCAAATATAAGTTCCCTGACTGGTATTGTCAGTATATATCTCTTCTTCAATAAGTTACCCTTTGTGATTATGATCTTATATGTGGTTTATATTTTAGGAAATTGTGATTTTTTAAAAATATAAAAATATCTATCTATTTTAGGAAATTTTGATATTTTTGTTAATACGTTTTGAAAAGCTGGCTTGTGAGTGGGAGGGATTTCCTACGTAATTATATATTTGTGTTTGTTTTTGTGACTCCTCCTTTTCCAACCACTACACATGCAACACAATCCTATATTGCAAAGGCAACATACCTCTTGTAAGCTATGTTTATTTTAGATTTTATTTTTATTGAAATTAAATATCCCCATAGTTGGCAGATAGTGTGGATGGTCCAGAGTGGGATTGCAGGATAGGTAACTGGTGGCTTTGTCATTTCACTCCCACTATGATCTCATTTTAGATCCTCTCTCAAGCTGCAATTTAACAAGGGAAGCATGCAAGACTAATAATATCATTAATATTCCATCTATTTTGGCAATTAAGAACTCAATCCTAAATAGAACTTAATGGGAGCCATTCCGTTTCAGCCAATCAGCATATTATGGAAAAATGCAAGGTTCATTTTTTAACAACTGGTATACATTTTGCAAAGACTGAATTTTATAGGGTGATTATTAAGAATTTTCAGATAAAGCAGCATGTTCCTAATTAGAATGAATTTGCTTAAAATATTTATTCAAATATGAATTCTAAAAAAAAAAGAAATTCCTAAAAAATAAAATGCATGCATGAATGAAAAAGCAACTGCACAGAAGAGAAAGATATATTAAAGTTTCCTATAATTGGTGAATGTTATACAACAAAGTACTGTATACTTTTCTGTTTCTTCTTAATTTATATCTATTGAGGCTTTATGCTTCAGCGAAACTCAGATTTAAGTAAGGGACATCCTAGTAATGTTGCACAGCTGGACAACACATTTATGTAAACACAAATGTAATAGGCCTTTTGAACATGAGCCAACATATCTTGGGTATGATATGGTGTATTGCATGTAACATGTAACAATATGTTGGCTTGCAAGGCAATCTATAGATTAGACATCTTAGCTTGCATAGAAAAATAGGGGCATGTTTGAAGTAAAATCGTGCTTATTCTTGTGGCAAACTCAAAATATGTTCCAAACTTACTGGCACTATTGTTATTGTTAACAGTGAAAGCTGCATATGGCATGGGTACAAAAATGGCCTTTAAGCTAGTTAACCCCTCTATGTAATTTACAACCATTATATGAAAACTTTAATTGACTAAGTCATTTTGGAGGCAAATGCTATTATCTGTGAACCCATCTGGTGTTGATCATAGGATTTAGAAGATTGTGACTTGCAATGTAAAAGAAGTAAATTATGAATTAGCAAATTAAATGGAAGAAAGACAACCACTAGCAACAGAAATAAGACTTAAGACTTATATACTGCTTCACAGTGCTTCACAGCCCTAAGTGGTTTTACAGAGTCAGCATATTGCCTGTGATGACCCTTAGTCTCTCAAAATAACCCAAAACCCAAAACATGCATTAAAGTCCGGTAAGGCCTTCAACTTAACTTCACCGTTTTATTAGGCACAGTTTAAAGTCACAAAAGTAAATAATAAGGCAAAAGGAAACCAAAACAAACCGCATTGACGAGAGTTCCAAAGCAAGCCAAGATAATTAATCATACATTCCAGGAAGATAACCCAGGAGAGTCCATGGGAAGAACGCCAACAAAGATAAACCTCTTTCAAAGGAAACACTAAACTTTGACTCCAGCAATTCTGACTACGCAGTTACAAACTTACATACATAGCTCCCACCTGCAAGCCACTTGGAGGATCATGGTAATCTCTTCCTGAGTAGACCTTGCTTTTCCCTGAGCCTCTCCTCCCTGCGTGACCTCGAATGGATAGGGGATGGGCCTGGATCCTCTTCTGATTGCCCAGCTGGCCTCTGCTCTTCCCCAGCCTCCTCCATCATCTCTGGAGCCACACTCCCACTCCCTGTTGGCTGTTCTTCCTCTTCCTCAGAGTCAGTCTCCACCAGGGGCATGACACTGCCCCCAAACAATCTGGCTCCTCATTTTACCAATCTCAGAAGGATGGAAGATTGAGTTGGTGAGAATCGAACTGATGAACTGCTGGCAGCCGGCAGTCAGCAGAAGTAGCCTGCAGTACTGCATTCTAACCATTGCACCACCAGGCTCTTAGTTATATACCTTTATATATCTTTATCTCTAAGTTATATATCTGTGGTAGAATGTATAGAAGTGGATTGATCTTGTGGGATATAATTAATGAATTATGAATATGCAGTGAACTGAAATTGTAGGTTTAATTATCAATGAAAGAGATAAAATAGAACTCACAGTCTATGAAATGGTGTGACCTCCACTGAAATCCATAGATGTGATACTTGCATGTTATGCTCCATGGTAATGAAGAACCAGGCATGAATTTATTTATTTATTTTATTTATTTTATTTTATTTGGTTTGTCAATTGCTTACAAGATAATAGGTGTAAGTAAAAACATAGTTATGAATACATGGATACATATCAGAAAAATAAAAGAAACAATAGGACAAGGACGGTAGGCACATTGGTGCGCTTATGCACGCCCTGGGAAATTCTGGGAAAAATTGTGCAACATTCTGAATAAGATCTAGAAGCAGAACAAATATTCTGTTAGATGACATGAGTGAATAGATAAGAGAATACAGAAGAAGCAGTTGGACTACTTCCTTAATGAATAAAAAAGTGGACAGGTCCAATGTTCTCTTTTGGATTATGGTGGTAGGGCTGCAGCTCAAGAGATCTGATGACTTCTTTCAGAATCAGAATAGATTGATCATTTGATGTAACTTTTTTGGTCCCGCTTGATCTCTTGACAACTTTTAATATTATCAATCAGGGCAATTTCTGAAAGAGTTAAAAATAAAGGGCGTGTTGCCAGTATCCTCAGTATGGGTTGATACTGGCAAAAATACTAATAGATCAAATTATATAAAGTAGCTACTGTAGAGAACCACAGAGATGTTTTTGGAGGGAGGGAAAGAAAAACACGATTGTTTTCCAGGATCCTGCAACTTTGGCCTAACTCAATAAAGTAGACTTCAGGGTTACTTGTGGACTCTGTTTCTTATCTGGTCTAGTTCAAAAGGATAACAGCAGAAAGAATGCAATCAAAGACAACAAGGAACACTTAAAGTGAAAAGAGAGAAAACTCAGAGTGATTGTTGTTGAATTAAAGAGTTGTTTTGGAAATAGCTGAAGAGAGCAAAACAAGCAGTTTCCAGCAGAGCAAAAAGAATTAAGAATCAATATGATGAAATGATTGGGATGAAACTGAAATGAGAAAACGCTGGAATGTTTTTGAGGTTTGAATAATAGTAAATGGTTGAACTGAAATACACATGATGCATATTGCTATCGGAAAAAAATGGTGAAAAAGAAGTTGTAACACATGCTGTGAAAATGTGTTGAGAAGTGGTAAAAATGTGCACGCATAAATATGTAACTAGAAAAATGTTAAAATACAGATATAGTTGCTTAGGCAGGGCTGGGCCTTTTAATCTATGCAAAGGCTTCACCTAGGCCTGATAATTGGAAAAATGCTGTTATTATTCCCCCTCTACAAAGGGAAAGGTAGAAAGAGTGGATGGAAAAACTACAACAGGAATTAGATTGCCCAGTTTGCCTGTTTTGGCATAATGGAAGCATGAGAAGAGAAAGTGAACAAAATTTGAACACTGCAGTGCAGTTTAATGCTTATAGGTTTATACTTAGTCATTCAGGGGATTAATAATGACTGTTTAATGTATTTATGCTAAAATGTATATTGAATATTTGTGAAAATATGAAGCTATGTTTACTCTTGTATGCAGTTATTGTTGTTGCCTGAATATCCAAAGGATTTGTAGTAAATGTTAAATAGATTGTATATGATGCCACAAGGAATATGTATCTGAAACCTCATGTATAAAAATAAAAGTAGTTCTAGTTTACAGGAGAAAGCAGAATGAATGGTTGCAATTATAATTATGAAAAAAAAGTAATTAGACGATTCTATATATCTTGATGTAGAGGCATAAGCATGATACCTTCTTGATGAAGGAATACAAGAGCAGATGAGACAAGGTAAACAACAATTCAGGAAAGAAGAAGACATGAGAAAGAAACTCAAAACAACCCCATCTTAGATTTGTATGCTATAGGATAAGTCAAAGGAATACTTTCATAGGCTTTCACAATACAATTGTAAAGTAGCATTCCTGAAATCCTTGTTTTGTTTCCTGATCTGGCCTATTTTGAAGAGATGACACATTTACTAAAGATGGGGAAATCCATGGAGAAATTTTAAGATGTCTAATGTTGATAAAAAAGCTATCATGGTTAGATGGAATTGATTAAATCCTCAAAAAAAGAGAGGCGATAAATTTAAAGAATAAAGGAAGCAGTGGAAACAGAGATTATTTGCAAGGGCAGAAAAATCTGGAGAGGTAAAATATATGATATAAATAAGATTTAACTTTTTGTGTTTTGTTTTCTTATGCATTTCTTTGGATTAACCTTTTTCTTTTTACTATGCGTGTTTTGCTGGGTATGTTAATATGCATATATGTAATTGGAAGAGAAATATTCTTAATTACAATACTGATGAAGTATTGCCATATTGTTGTATGTACAGTGTGTGTGTGTGTGTATGTTTATTCTAATGAGATTCCCCAGAATAGAAAAACCGCAGGGTTTCTCTCCAGGTAGTTTTCACTAAATTTGAGTGAAGAACCACAATAACTTCCCAAGAGTTATGTTAGTTCTCCTGGGAAGGGGAGTTCATTGTTAGATTTCCCCTCCTCTTTTTTCCAAGCAATGTTCTCCTGGGAACATCTATGTTTATCTTCTTTGCTAAGGTTCTCTTCTAATTCTCTATTTTCAGGTTTAAACTGAAACTGCAGCTGAGGAATATGTTCCTGCACTTGGAGATGCCAAAGAGGAAAAATAAGTATAAGTTAGATTAGGCAGCTGGGTAATCTTACTCCTAAAACAGTATTTAATCTCTAAAATAAATATTGCATTCTGAATTTGTTCCTGATCTGGAAATCCTATTCTTAATTCCAAATTCAGATGAGTTTGAGTTAGTATGAATAATGCACTATCAAATCAAAGATCCATTCAGTTTAGCCTTCCCCAGTTTGGTTTTTGTTTAGATGAGTTGGACTATCCCCAGCAACAGTGTCTAGTGGCTGATCTTTGTGAGTTTGCTTGTTAAATAGCATAGGACCTGGTTATTATTTAAATTGGCCTTCACTAGAAAATCCAGAGTCTGTAGGCTATATTAAAAATATATTTTTTTAGAAGACAACAATGGCAAACAACTTTTACTTTACTAGGAGATTGGAAAAAACAAAAACCAAATGTCTCAATGACTGAATTCTACAGTCTGTAGAAGCTGAGCTTTAATCTGAGGGAATGTTTAATTGTGAGTTCATAGAACAACACTCTTTCAGCCAGGAAAGGTCTCAATTTCTGGCACTTATGCTATAGAACAGGACTGTCAAACTCCTGGCCCGCAGGCTGGATACATCACGCACTGGCCACATCCATGCCTGGATTAGAGAAGGGGAAAAAAGTTCCAATACAACACATAATGCCACTGTGACAGTGTGAGTTTGACACCCCTGCTGTAGAAGGCTGTTTCCTTTGATTCCATCATCTTTGAAGCTTCATCACAGTTGTAAAACATTGTTCAAGTCTGAGGGAACTGCACACTACTGTAGAATATCACAAAGCCAATTTAGCAAATAAAACAGGTTTGCTCTTTGAGGCAAAGTAAAACTATGTCAGCTTGGTCATATTAATTATGTATCGTTTGGTTCACCTTTACAACTGGTTCAGTCCCTTATAGATAATTCACAAACTCACGAGAGAAGCACTAAGAGGAGAAAGGCTTTCTACACCTTATTCTTCTCAAGTAGGAACCACTTGATGCTGAAGCAAAGTTGTTGGATGTTCTTCTCAATTCTGTCAGGAGCCTGGGCCACAGTAGTACATTTAGAGTGTTTCAGCTCTTAGCAGCTTACTTTTATATTTCTCTCTCACACACATAACATTTTTTTCTGATTTGTTTGCCATTTTCAATTATTTATCTCCTCAACACCCAAAGAGGCTCTGCTTATTCTTGCACTCTTTCTGTGCCAGCCTCAGAGAAGAACAAAAAAGGAACAAAAACCCACTTTGAATCTAGCTAAACATATTTCTGTCCATCTTCCTATTTCATTTGTTCACTTATTTATTTTAATTAAAGTAAATCAGTTAGATTGCCTTTCATCCCCACATACTTGAGATGTTAATTAGTCTTGAAAAATTCTTTGCATACATGTGCAATTGAAGGGTGGGGAGTGAGAATGTGAATGTAATTATGCTTTTGAAGAAATATAATGATTAATTATCTAAAGTGCATCATTTGAGAACTTAGTAAAAGCAAAACACAACTGCTAATGTGCTGATTAGTCAGTACTAATAAGAAGAAAAAGACAATCTTCTTTCATGAACTAAATCTTTTGAGTTCTGCTGCTGCACATTGTCTGTAAGAATGAGGGAATTTCATGACCAAAAAAAAAAAAAAAAAGCTTCATGACTGGTTATGGATCAGAGACAATCCACGGTTGACTTTATAAAATTTCAGAACATTTTACATACTTTCTATTTATCAAACTGCAACATAAATACTTTTATTATTTACATGGAAATGCTGAAAAAAGTTACCTGTTGGTTCAGGATGAGGTATCTTTAGTATGCAAATGATATTTAATAATATACTTAATAACATTCAACTATCTGGACTAAACCAGGAATGCTATCCAAGCATTGACTTATTGTCTGGATGCTGGTAGGGTCTGTATGTATTAGCTATAAGAGTGGGTCGAGATAAGAAAAACAACCAGGAGTACTGGCATTATCTTTATTGTGAGGTTACGTTAAGCTACATCAGCTACTGAATCTTACAAATCTCATGTCCAGTTGTCCAGTCCCTTACTTTTACTCTCTCTAAACTAGAAAGGGTCTCTTATAAGACAATTTTATCATCTCTTCTTCTTTGGACTCAAATTTTATTAGACCATTCTCTAAGCCTCATCACTTCCTCCTTCATCAGATATGTGATTCCTACATACCTCAGCTACTGATTAGCTGAGAATAGCCACATAGTAGTCTAAGATGAAATTGAATGACTTGCCTTCAGAAGTTGTTGGTGCTCTAATGCTGGAGATTTTAAAGAAGCGATTGGACAACTATCTGTCTGAAATGGTATAGGGTTTCCTGCCTGATCAGGAGGTTGGACTAGAAGATCTCCAAGATCCCTTCCAACTCTGTTATTCTGTTATTCGATTATTCTGAAATAATCATAAAGAACAATAACCCATTAGTGGAGAGGAGAAGTGTGCCACATGTTGAAGCCATCAGAACTGGGATTGTTACTAGTTCGGTATAAAATAATTAGCAGGAATTGGATTGGAACTGGGTGGAGGACAATATCATGTGTGTATCATGTATGTTAAGAAATAGTGCTTCTTTCTATCAGGAATGGGACAAGCAAAAAGTACGCACCTGGCTTAAGATTCATGACAGATTCAGAGAAAGTGAGGTAAAAATATACAGAAATACTGTGACACGGAATTTGGAGCAAATTTCATACCCACAGATGGTTTCATTTTCATTCTAGGCATTGAGTACTAAATTGTATTTTTTTTCTACAAACATGGAAATCAAGTAGAGTCATAGTTGCACATAGAATGCATTTTCTATAAACTGAAGGAGGTTAAAGGACTAATTTAAGCAAATGAAAATTATTATTTTCAAGGAAAGCTTAAATTACAGAATAACTGAAAGCCAGAAAGTAATACAGGGTTTTTTTGTAACATAAAAATATTATTATTTTAAAAAATTCATAAAAGACTGGTGTCAATAGATCCAGAAACTAAGGTTATGCTACATGTAAGCCTGTGATTGTTTTCATGGTATATAATCCATAGTCATATTATGGAAGCTGATCTTATTAAAAACAAGCATGGCCATAGAATCCAGCTGTTGATGCTGGTAAGATATTGTAAAATTAAAATATATCTTTTTTTTAAAAAAAAGTTTTTATTCATATATAACGTTCTGATAAAGTTTCACTATTGAATTGTAATTAGCCTACTGTGGTTAACTTGATTATAAAAGTTGAAACTTATAATTAGCAAGATAGAACTAGTTTCCATTGTAAAAACAAACAAACCCTGACTAGCTATGTAAATGAAGTATTAAAGTTGGTAATTATTTGTGCTATAATTTTCAGAGATCTCAAATTTGACAATAAATAATGCTGAGCCAAGGGCAGTAACTGTTTTTTTTTTTTGACAGCTTTTTTGGCAGTATCAAGAAGCACCACATTTTCAGCAGCATTTCAAGAAAGAGAAAATAAGTACAGTACTTGTTCCTTTTTAACTGTCTGCTGTCTCTTTTTAACTAGACATTTAACTTCAGGGATAACATAAATTGGCTATTTGGTACAGGAACAAAATCTGATTCATGATGAAATCTTTGTAAACTGGTTTTACCCATGCGACTAATCTTCATAAAGTTATTACCCAGTCAGATCTGTTCCTACATAAAATCAAAACAAATGAGGTAAGGAAGAATCATCCTTGGAAATCTTCCAGGAAAGAGAAGAAGGAGTAGACAAAACAGAACCAATCTGTTCTGCTTAAATTTTTTAAAGCAGACTTTGAAAGTAAAGAAATGGCCACAGGATATACTGAAAATGATGATTATTTACAGAATGAAAGTATTCTGCATAAGATAGCACCCACTCACCACTGAGCATGCATTAGGATAGCAAGAAAAAAAACAGAGAAATTCAAGGATAGAGAATAGTGAGGAAAAAAATATTGAACTAAGCTTTTTCTAAAACCCAAGATTTTTTTTTCTTAAAGTCACCGTACTATCATATGTAACAAAACATAACCACCTAAAATATAAAATTTCCATAAGTGCTGCTACCTTTTTTATGGGTCATGAAAATAATGGATGAAACTTCTGTATATAGCTCATTATTTCCATACCGATTTCCCACTGACTTGGGCAGATAAATGTATTCTATTGCATTCTTTCCAAGAAAGGTGGAAAGGCTAAACATTTAAGAAAAAAATGGTGTTGCTCTCTTTCTCTGAATATCCCATGATAGAATTTGATTTTTGGGTATCCCTGAGCTATTTTCACAATTGCAATTTGTCTATAGGGTATAGAGCGCTTTTATTTATTTATTTATTTATTTATTTATTTATTTATTTATTTATTTATTTATTTATTTATTTATTTATTTATTTATTCTCCCTCCCCCACCTTGCTGTCCAAGATTTTGTTTTGCAAGACCAAAGGTCCCCTTTCACTCTTTTACACACTTGCTGAAGCACTGCCCTCTGTATAACAATGAAAAACCCAACTTAAAAGTGGTAAGTGAAGCTCTGAGGAAGACTTTGAATGATTACAGATGGGGATCAGTTAGAAACGATTTCTGATTGCCTTTCTCCACAAATGATTTGGAGATCACCTCAATTCACAGCACAACTCTGTTTCCTAAACAGATTAAAAACATTCTTTCAGTTATTTTGTAGGAAATGCAATTTTATTTGTAGTCTTGTAATAAGCCAGGATGCATAAGCCAGGATCCATTTTATGCATAAGGGACAGGAATTTAGCTGTGCCTTATGCATAAAATCTGGCGGGATGAATTTGAGCTAAGTCACTTTCTAGGCCCTAGGTGGAAAATGGCCCATAACTTTTAGGAAAGTAGCTTTAGCCTACATTGGGTTACAATAGTAACAATTAGTTAACTCATCCTATCCTAGTTGAAAACCAAGGTCTTCTGAAAAAAAAATACAGCACATTGTACGTGAATAGATATCTTCAGAACAGGAATATAACATTGTTCTAAAACTCAAGTTAAATTTGGCCATGACCAACACTGGTTTAATATTTCTAATATGGTATCATTCCAAACAATAACAGCGATCCAAACAGTTAAAAATGCTAATGAAGTGAAAATTTGCTCTATCCTTATTGACATTCCTGAAAACCTTTTTCCTTTCAGATAGGTCAATAAGTCTTAAAAAAAAAAAATCCATCTGTGCAAATTAAGCCTTTTGCTGCAAAGGTTAATTGCCACTTATGCTGATAGTGGGTTGTAGACTGAAGAAGAGAGAGAAAGGAAGAAGAAAAATAGCAAGGAGATTGAATGGAATGGTGGAGAAAAGAGAACAAAATGTACAGTGTTTGCATGTAAGAGAAGACAACAGACAGATATGTATGTATGAAGGTATAGAGTCAGTGTGTGGGTTGAGTTTTATACCCATTCACCAACTGGGCTTGCTATTGATATGAGTCGCAGGTAGCTTTTCTCCAAGGGAACATAAATAGGAAGAAAAGCTTTCCACCACCAATGCCATTTTGGCACTGGCAATAATAGGATGATTCTCCTACCCTCACCCCTTTCCCCCTGAGTTTATTTGCATGATTAGAAACTGGCAAGCTGGGGCTATGTACTTTGTGTGGCTAATTTAGAAGGTTGCTAGGCAACCTTCTGGCTCAGCTCTGAGGCTTAAGGCCAGTTCTGAACCACTTACTTGAAACATTTCAGACAAAAAAATATACCTAGCAAAGAAAAAAAGGATGCCGCTCCCCCAAACGGGGAAAAATCATATAATGCTAATGAGCTATATGGAATTCACATTCACTCAAACCTTGGGGCTTGTATTATCTGGTTTGCCAAATCTAGATTGCAAAAATCCAGACGATGATTTGAATTTTCTTTTGTTTTCTCTCTAGTCTAATGGGTGTCCAGATTTCTGTTAGCAGATCCATTTGTGCTAATATCCATCTTTTACTGAATTTTGAAACCAAAAGTGAAAAGTGGAGGGTATCAGTTCCTTATGATGATCTTGAAATGACCCCATATGGCAAAAACTTCTGGATAATTATTGTGGTGCAAAAGCAAAGGAGGAAGAGCCCAAATTAAACCACGGGGTGCTTTTCTTCTTCTTCAAATGGCCATGAGATGAAAACAGTCGTCCAAAGTGGCGCCAGCAAGCCACTAAAAGTTATTTCTTTCTCAAGCACATCTCCTTATTTGATGCTTGTGTCTTCTTCAAATCAATTCTGGTTACCTGGAGAGTAGAAAATTTACCTCAGAAAATCAACAAAGTATATAAGGGAATAGTGGAGCAGAATACCCACAGAGCAGAGCTTAGATTTTTTTGTTTGTTTGCTTAAGCTATTAGCTAAATAATTTATTGTTCTCGAATCCAGGCATGGAAACTTTTCTTAGAAAGTAAAGTCTTGCTTCAATTTTGGAGCTCTTGCAATGATTTTTTTTGTCTTTCTGCTTTTCTAATCTATTTTGAAATATACTAGGCTATTTGGACTATTTTATTCCATAGAGAAGACTGGTGAGTAGGGGTGTGTATGGGGTGTCCATAAGCGCACAACAGTGCCTACTGTCCCTGTCCTATTGTCCCCAATTATTCATACTTATATACTTATGTTATTATCTTTTAAGCTATTGACAAATAAATAAGGAAAGAAAGAAAGAAAGAAAGAAAGAAAGAAAGAAAGAAAGAAAGAAAGAAGGAAGGAAGGAAGGAAGGAAGGAAGGAAGGAAGGAAGGAAGGAAGGAAGGAAGGAAGGAAATCCTGACCAAGCATGGCAGGACACTTCTTTGCCAGGACATGTGGTGTAGTCATCTGTCCTTTCCTTTGTACTGTGAGGAAAGAAACGATGATGAAAAAATAAAAGGTGAGGTCCTTGATCCTAAATAGGTGAGGGTCAATGTTCTTCCTCTTTTCCTTCCCCCCACCCCCAACAGGACTTCTTAGTTTATGATTGCCCTATTTCATTTTATCTCTGTTTGCATCTTTTCCTGAAGAGCTGCTGTTGGAACTATTCTCATCTCATGTCCTCAGAATGAATATGGGGTGGGTTCAAACAAAATTTTAGAATGCAAGTTATTTATGAAGTGGGCCATTCTAGTCCATCAAAGTTCACTTCACTTCCAATTTAATGCAGGTTGTTTCCACGCTGACCATTTCATTGACTCTTGATTTGTGCTTCTCAGATTCCATGTTCCATTTTATAAATGCCCTCACAAAATGAAGAATTCCTTTGTGGGTAGCTGGAATGCTTCAACAACAGCCTGGCCGATTCCTTTTGGCAAGATGTGTTTAATGAGGAACATTTGAGTTCCTAAAATGCATTAATCTTTGTTGCCTTAGTTATTACATTTATGGAAAAGACTTCCTCTTGGTAAAATGGCTGTGGAGTTGATACTGCATTCACTGATAAATGGAAGATAAACCCCTGTGAAATATAATTTAAGTTATTAGTTATTTTTATATATTTATTTACATTTTGAGAAATGAACAATGGGCTATATCCAGCCTGCAAGTTGTGTGTTCCTAAGTTTTAAATGAAGGATAAATTTCATTGTTTGCTCCTGAAGTATGAAAATAGGCCAAGATGAAAGATAATCAAAATTGCTATGGTCCTGAAATGCCAATCTACTATATTCTAGTCCATATAGCAGTATTTACACCAAATCAAATATTAAAGGATTTCCAAATATTTTGGAGAAGAATAGGAACATTTAGCTAATGTGATACGATTAACAATGACAGTAAAATGAATTAAACCAATTAATTAAATTGGCTGGAGTGAAATAAATGCTAACAGAAATCCAGTAGAAAGTAATATTATTCTCTTGAATCTGTATTGCCGTACCTCTAAAAGAAGATATCCTTATTATGGTGATTCTGAAGATAACATGGAGTATTAAAATAGTGATGTCTTAGAGCAGTGTTTCTCAAAATATGGATCTTGGACCTCTCAGTATCCCTCAATGGCCTAAAAGCAATCTATGTTAATAATAATAATAATAATAATAATAATAATAATAATAATAATAATAATGTCCCATCAAACAGCTGTGAGGAGCAGCAATGGCAGTAGAGGAAGGAACAACAGACCACTTGTTTAATTGGGTTCTCTTTGTCTAATTTTAGGGCATGGGTGGAATAGAATAGAATAGAATAGAATAACAGAGTTGGAAGGGACCTTGGAGATCTTCTAGTCCAACCCCCTGCTTAGGCAGGAAATCCTATATCATTTCAGATAAATGGTTATCCAGTCTCTTCTTAAAACTTCCAGTGTTGGAGCATTTAAAATTTCTGGAGGCAAGTTGTTCTACTGATTAATTATTCTAATTGTCACATTTTAGGTCAATTTATTCAGAAATATTGAAAATTCAAAGGGGTTTAAAATGCTATTTTTACATGACTTGATAAACAAATCAATATTCTGCAAATTGATCAATTTTAATTTTTGGTATGGAAAATATCAGTAAATATAACACACACAAACAAAAGCTGTTTGGACTTCCTCCATAATTTTTCAATGGGAAGGGTTCCTGAGAGAAAATTTTTAAGAAACACTGTCTTGGATAATATTTAAAAAATCAATATCAGTTTCTCAAAGCCAAGATTTACAGTGGTAAGCAGACATTCCTGAAAACACTATTTTGCTCAGAAAAAAATTAGCTATATCCAGTTCTGTATTTATAAAAAGAGTCTGTACATTTGCCTTCATACCCCATAATGGAGCCAAGGATATGGAAAGAATTCTCTGAAAATAGAAAATATGAATTCTGTTGATTTATCAATTTCTGCAAAATCTATCAGCTTCACCAACAATTCCTCCATAGCGGATACATTGAATCTTTCCATCTCTACGCATATAGTCCTGGAAGGGTTCTTGTGATTGAAAACAAATCCTATTCTAAGCCACTTTAAGTACCCAGAGGAAAAGTAGGAAAAATATCACCTGAATAAATAATATATGAAAACTTCCCCTCTTTCTATTTTGTCATTAAACTGCTCTCCAGCTTTTAGGGGGGGAAAGACTACAGTAAATAATTAGTTTATCTAATGCAGAAAATAAAAGTTGAAGAAAAGGACAACTCGGGATAGAAAATTGCCTTTTAGATTGCTGAGTTCTGATCCAATTTGGCTTATGACCCCAGCTTTTAAAATAAAGAAGTTGGTGAATCAGCTAGCAGTTTAACCCTTACAACAAATTGTGATCTGTTGTCCTCTTCTCTTCTTTTCCCTTCCCTTCTTCTAAAAATTAAATAGTAAAATGACCTTATGAGTTATGAAACAGAAATAATATTTGGAGGGATTTATTTAAAAAGGATGTCTATATAGTAGAATAATTAAAAGCAGCTGTTATGTGTATCCATGTCTTGCACTAATAGGTTCTTCTTATAAAAATCAGCATAAAAATAAATATTTGTATTCATAGTAATATCTTTGAATAGTAATATCTCTAGAGAGATTAAATGAGTGTGCCTGAAATCCCAGGGAGATCAGTAGCAAAGGCAGAATTTTTGGTGTGCTGTTTTCATAAGAGTTGAACTACAGTTCCTATAATCCCTTCCAGCATAATCTATAATCCGCCGCCAACTGAATTTAAGAACCACCAAAACATTTTGAAGATAAAACAGCTACCATAGAAGGCTGCCTGGAAATATAAGAGACTACTGTAAGGCAGCCATTTTGGTTGATTGTGGGTTCTAGACTTGCCTTAGTAGGCATGAAAGTTGGCTGGGTGACTTTCTCCCTGAACCTATGACATCAGGGTCATGTGACAAGCTATTCAATCAATTCCTATAGCTGCCACTGGATCAACACTTGATTAATCTGGGGAGGGGGAGGTGACCCTGCACTTGTGGGAACACTTTAAGAAGAAAAGACTACTGTAATTTTATCTAGTCCTGTAGTGCTTACTTCATATCCCCTAAACCTATTCCACCTGTGAATCCAGCACAAAATTAGATCACAGAACTGGCTTAGATCACAAACACACCTATAGAATATAGAATACTTTATTGGCCAAGTGTGATTGGACACACAAGGAATACCTCATGTTATATTTCATGCAAAGTAGTCTGTTTTAAGTTGCCATCCTATATTATTGGTAGAAATGCTTGAACCTTCTTTGTTTCATTTTTTTTTCAGTCATTTTTTTTAAAAAACTTCCATGTAAAACAATTACACAAAACATCTAAGCCAACCAGTCTATCTAGCCATAGAGTCTTGCCCCTTTCCTATTCCATCCTAATCCTTATCCCATCCTCAGAGAGCTCATTTAGTCTAATGGCTAAGACCCCAAGATAGAAAGCAGGAGATTGTGAGTTCTAGTCCTGCCTTAGTTTTTGAAGCTTTGGGCCAGTCACTTCCTCTCAGCCTAACTCACTTCACAGGGTTTTGTTGTGGGGAAAATAGGAGAAGGAAGAGAGATTCTCCATCGTGCTGATGAGTATATACGGACCAAATGAATTTTTTGCTTCCCCCTCATCTCCCCATCCCGATCCAGCATGGCACAGACAGCCCAATGGAGGCGGAAAATAGGGCGTTTCCATCAGCCCTTCTCTGTTTTCCCCACTAGCCTCCTTTTGCCAGCATGCACCAGGCAGTCTCAGCAGGCAGTCACAATCTTTATATGGGCTTTTATTTTGTCAGCCCAAGGCGGGGGTGGGGGGTGGGGGGCTCGGAATGGTACGTAACAAATCACCCTATCTCTGCAGCATTGGCTCGCCTGCACCGCCCTACCTTGCCATGAATGATGTTGAGTTGGCCATGCTCATTCAGTCACATGACCCCCCACCCCCAAGCTACGCCCACCCAACCAATCACTAAAAGAACTGATTGTTAAATTACTTGAATCCCACCCCTGAGCCAAATGTGAGGTACTGATTAAATTTTATGTTTTGCAGTTTCCCATTTGTTGGCTGGGGATGCCCATTTTTTGTTTGAGGATTATGCTTCTTGTCCCGAAGATGTAAATGCAATTATAGGCCAACTTCAAATTACTCTGTGAGGTAGTCTAGAGTGAAAACATTATGATATAGAATTGTTCCAAATATCTAAAGTGAAAAGTTTATACCATGCTATTGGGATTTCTGTTTTTAATATTTTGGGCAAATTCACTTGTTTGAATATTTACAATAATAAAATGCAGAAATATAAAATGATTTCTGATTTAATAGGTGAAGTCAAATAGAAAATGGCGTCACCAATGGACTCATCTATAGTAGCTGGAACTTGTATGTGCAGACTGAATGAAAATGATAAGTTTCCATCTCTTTATTGTGTGTACAGTCCATCACAGCAGAAATACTTTCCTTCAGAGGGCAAAGTGAATCCCTTTAAATTCTGCTTTGAGGAGGACTTGCTCTGTATGAGGGATGCAATGGTAAATTAAAGCTTTATGGTATTGATTTGATGGGGAGGCAACACCACATTGATTTCAGAGACATTTTCCCCCTGCAATAGCCAAGCTAGCTGAAGGAAGAGACAGCAGGAGGGAATTGCAGCAATCAGTAATAAAGTATTCTCTATTTAGGTCAGTGACTTCAATCCTGATGAATTTTTTCTCACTGTAATGCGATTCACCCAAAGAATCATGAAGATGGGGATTTTTCTTCACTGAACTATGTCTTTTGCACATATAAGAATACATATGTATTTTCATGTTTTGGGCTTCCAAGCAGCATCTGAGATATTAAAGCACATTACTTTGTGAAGCTGAAATTACATGAGAAAGAATGAAGTCTGTTATTTGTTAAAACTAAATGTGTACTTTTAGGAAATCAAGGCCGTAACTGTGCCTCTGATTTCTGTGGTAGGCACTAAAAAGTGACACAGGCTAAGTTGTACAACTACGGTAACATCTGAAAAGCCAGAGGCCATATGAAACAAATGAATAAACAAGGCAGTTTATGAGAGCCACGTTGAGCAAAATAGCAAGGTTGGAATTTGGGGCTTTTTTGTGTGTCTTGATTGGCTGGCAACATTGTGTTCCTGTATTGGAGGCTTTTAGTGCAGCTTGGCTCCAAGTAAATGGACGGCTATCATTTGTTAGGAAGCTAGGTTATATCTGGGTGCCTGGTTGGGGTGTGTTTGAGCTGGAGCTATCGGGGAGATCCATTGAGCTTGCAAACCTGATTGTGATATGCCCGCTCTTTGGCTTTGGCCATCAGTGTACTACAATGAGTGTCTACTCTACTAAACAGTGCCTGAATACAACTGATATTATGTGCAACAAGGTGATTGCTCTCATTGTGTAGGATATAGTATGTGCTTATGTTTTTTTGGTACACACCTGTGTCAAGGCTTCCATCCGGGTTGTGACTGACTAGCACATCCAGGAAAGCCAGCGTGTTATTGATCTCTTCCTCCACCGTGAACTGGATGCCTGGATATATGGAATTGAGGATGCTCATGAATCTGATCTTATCTTGTTGCTTAACAATGACAAATTGTGTCATCAATGTGTCATCAACATAACGTACCCAAAACCTGGGCTCATAAATTTTTATTGCCTCATATTCCAATTTTTGGAGGACTGCCTCTGCTATCACTCCCGAGATCGGAGATCCCATAGGCGTCCCCTTTATCTGTTCATATCGATGGTTGTCAAATGTGAAATAGGTCCTAAGGCAGAAATTCAACAGGAGGAGGAGGTCATCTGTGTTAGGGAATTTGGGGTTTTTCGGCTCCTTTTCCAATCATAGTTTCTTTATAATCAGGGCCACCAGCTCCTGGAGGATGGACATAAACAGTGACACGACATCAAATGACACCATTATCTCATCTTTCCCAACAACCACTCCCTCTAACTGTTGAAAAAAGTTGGTAGAGGATCCACACTGGTAGATGCACCTTCGACTAGATGTCATAATTGCCCATATAACCATTTGGCTAAACCAAATGTGGGAGTGCCACAAAGGGCAACAATGGGGTGCAGGAGTACCTCTGCCTTGTGGATCTTTGGTAATCCATAGAACCATGCCATGGCCAAGTCTCTTGGTCGAATCATTTTTAGATCCTCCTCCTCTACTTTCCTCTGCCTTTTGAGTTTGTCAGCTGCCTTGTTAATTTGGTTCTTGAATGATGTCACTCCCCCCTGCCCATCCTTAGGCATATGGACTCACCCTATGAAGGCATAGCAAGGCCTGTCCAAATACAGAGGAGTTCGGCAGAGCAGCCTCAAATTATAGCAGACAGGAAAAAAGAAGAACGAGCCCGGGCCAACTACAAGGTCACGAGCAAAACAACAAATGACAATAGCTGGCATGTTAACATCTCCTCCTAGAGACAAACATTCCAGGCTGGGTCAGGCATGGGAGGAAACAATAACAAGAGATAAGCCTTCTTTGACCAACATGACGGAGGTAAAAACTGCAGAACTAATTACGGATGGGAAGCAGTTGGGAGGGCCTATCACGTGTGCAAGGTCTAAATTGGTTAATGTTATATAGAGGTAAATATCTCTGTAATGGTAGCTTAAAACTCTGACAATGTCAGCAGAGGCTGACGAAAGCTTAGTAAGTACATTAAATGTAATTTTAAGTTCTGGAGATAGCAGGATGTCGGTTTCTTCTTTTAGACACACACACACACACACACACACACACACACACACACACCCCTATGTATGTATGTATGTATGTATGTGATAGATATATGGCTTCTCTCTAGCTGACCATCATATAACTGATCTCAAAATACAAAGAATGTCAGGCATGATTTTTCAAGTACACATTATCTCAAACTATAGACAAAGCATTTTTTTTGCTTCCTGTTGATACAGCTTATATCCACAACATAGTTGTTGCATAGCAGAACACAGTTAACTTTCCCCCAGTTTAGTGATATTAACTATACATTGTAAAAGTATCTTGAGACTGAATAGTTATCTTGAAAGAGACACAAGATAAGAGAGGCAAAACAAAACATTGCAAACAAATGCATAAAGAAAATAGTTAAATTTAGAATTAAAAGTAGAATTGGACTGAAACCTATGGATCAATCTTTGTACATTTGCAATGACATCCTATTAATTATTACAAATGGCACTGAGGGCTTAGCAATATGGTCCTATTCTTTTTAGTTTTACTATAGTAGGATAAAATTCTCAAAAATGGCACATTTAAAGATTTAAAAAACAAACAAACAACAAACGCTGCATTTCTTTCTCATGTAGTATCCATTAAAGAGATTGTCTTAAATTAAATATTTCTGCATCAAACAGAAAAATGTTTTTTTTTTTTTGTTTAATGTGGAATTCTCCAATATGATGTTCTTTCTATGCTGCCTTCTTTTTAGCCATCCAGAAACATTGCCCAAATAAATAAATGAAAATGGCCAAATGGAACAGCATTAATGTGTAGCTCCATTACCTGCCTCACGCACACACACAAAGACTTGTTACTTTCTCACTGTAGAGCTAATGGCTCTTCAGTAATGGGATTGGTTTGTTTACAGTTCTGGTTGTTTGCTGGCCAATCTATTTTGTAGAAATTTAGCAGCACTGTCACAGAATGTCATCGTCCACTTATTCTTCCCGATCTCTAATGGATGAAAACAAAATATCAAAACAGAATTAACTCCTCTTGGATATGTATTTTGGAAAGAAGAATAATGAGACCGAAGGGAGGTTGCTATTAGTTTGAGGGAAGGAAGAATCTATTATTTCCTTCTCAAGCGATTCCTTTATAGAAATGCTGTTTTAATAAACTTCTGCAAAATGATTGAAGCTAGAGGGGAGGCTTCAAAGAGAGCAGTCTTTTTTATTACTTTTTTTTTTGCCTCGGATCCACAATTCTGTTTTCTTTTGTGCATTGGTTCCATTCTCGGTTTGTTTGTTTCTTAATTTATTGTGCTTCAGATACAGACTCTGCAGACCCTAAAGAAAGGATATAATACAGTGTCCAATTTATTTGGAAGCCCTGGGTCTTGAGAGGGAACTTGAAGATGACTCCCTGGATGGTTTTATGCTGGCATGTATTCTGTGCAGTCAGGCAGATGTGCTTTGTGAGTGATCTTTTCCTATAGCTTTATTGTGTGTAGCATCCAGTGCAATCTGGGATTAATCACTGAACTGCAGAGTGCTTTGTTTGCTTCTTGCCACTAATACTATGTTGTTATCTTCTCAGTGTAACATCTCATTTGAGCTCAAGGGTAACGGGAGTTTCCAAGAAGCCAGCATGCTCTAAGGTGGTCATAGAATTGTACAAGGGGCCTTGAAATGATGGCAGAGTAGAGGTTTAGCTTTGATTTCAGAATTGAAAAAGGCTTTGGGGTACAGTATATTGGTTTCCTGGTTTTAGATATCTAACCCACAATAACATAGTTACAAAACTATTGAGCTGACAGGTCTGCTGCTCTTTATGACTAATTTGACAGTAGCTTCCCTTGATGTTTCATGTTCATGTTTATGTATGTATTTGTAAAATTATCCAATGCCACGCAGAAACTGGATTTGGCAGAATTCCAAAATACTTCTAAACGTTCTGGAAAAACACAATATGTTATTTCTGGATCCATTCCAAAGCCAATGTTGTTACTGTCATTCCATCCATCTATATTGGGGTGATAAAATCTACGAGAAGCTTGCAACTATGCCCCCTTCTGTATTCATTTATGAAGAGGCAATAACAACAGAGGTGAACTTACTGGGTTGTTAAGATCAGCTAGAAGTCAAATCCAATCTGGAACAAAATGGAATTTTACTATTCCTGTAATGGTGCACGGGGAATGACTCTGGGAGGCAGGAAGAGGAGACACAAACTAGATAACCACCATGTAAAAAGTATTCTCAGACCATAGAAGAAAAAGATGCATGAGAAGCATCTCTGAAAGGATCATCCCAAAGGTGGTTTTTTTTTTTCCAAAAGGCAACTGGACTTTGTTTTTCCTTGAAGATGTTTCGCTTCTCACCCAAGAAGCTTCTTCAATTCTGACTGAATGGAGGAGAATGGAAGGATTTGTGTTTGTTCATGACCAGATGACTGTGAGGAAGATCGATCCTTCCTCCTCCATTCAGTCAGAACTGAAGAAGCTCCTTGGATGAGAAGTGAAACGTCTTCAAGGAAAAACAAAGTCCAGGTGCTTTTTGAAAAAGCACCTTTGGGACAACCATGATCTGGATGACTAAGAATCTCCATAGAAACTCAGAAGGGATCCTTCCTACTTTTCTGGAAAATAAAAGTAAAGGAGGAGAGAAGTGTTTTGAGTTTTGGAAGATTCTATTGTTGTAAACCTAGTAACAAAAACAGTGTTATTATTCATGGTTTGTGCTTCTTGTCCAAATTTTGCCATAAGCTTAGCCATATCTTTGGGGTATGGGTATCTTTTTTGGTATGAAATCCTAACCTGTTCTCTGATCCTGGTTTGACAGCTCATCCTGAATGCCTTTTTTCTAAGTTTGATCCTGACTATTGTTTGACCATAACTCCTGATATATGAATTTTGGCTTGCTCCAAATGGCTGTCCATTGCCCAGCTGAACTAGACATCAACTCCAAAATGGTACATACAGATAGAAATACTGAAATTCTTTACCAAGGTAAAATACATTGCACCAACTCGGTCTTAGCCCTGGAGACTGATTTTTACAAACCATCAATCATTATTTTAATCAGTCTGTAGATGGAAGCAACAAAGTATAGGCTTCGTTTTAAAAGGTTTATAATGTACTTAATATTTATATGTGCTAAGAGAGATTGGGAAATAATTTGATACTCGACCTTAGTGTTGAATTTTTATTAACTTTCAGTCCCCTTTTCCCCATCACGTTATTGAGGGTATATAATAAAAAGAAAAAAAAATGCACCTTTATCCAACAAATGTTTTAATGAAATCTTTTTTGCTTGCAATAGTTCATGATTATTTTTGACATCTAGCTATAATATATGGAGAAGATATCCCAAAGGGGTGTAGTATTTTCATATTATATTTCCCATTTAAAAATCTTTGTTTCAGACAACAAGATCAAAGGCAATAAAATGTCACAAACCTAGAGCCCCTATGTGGTCAGTAACAACAGCATATGAGTGCTAGACGTTTTCCTTGGTAGACATTCCTGACTTTTTACTTGTTTAAAAAATGTGATGGAAATGTTGTCATGTTGCAAAACAAAGCACCATTTTCAGCATTGCCTTTCAGAATCATCCTTCTGTTTTTGCAACATCCTTCTTAGAAAATACAATTGGTTGAAAACTGTGGAGCAGGGCTTTGTTTGGAAGGGATTCAAGGACAAAAGACAAAAACATTGTCTGGCATGAAAGATCAGAGCCACATATTAAATTCCAACTAAACTGATTTATTGCTCATTCCTATGCACAGAAATCTGGTCAATTAATGGTTAGCATTATTTTCGCGCTAGATAAGGATCAATTGAATTTAAGAGGGGTTGGACTGAGACCTTTGTGAGAGAGACTCTAGGCTAAGTCCTCCTTTCACTCCACCCCCAGGCTCTGCCATTCCTTCTACAAATATCTTGAAAGGGCAGAAGCTAAAAAGAACGGGAGATAATATTCTTGCAAATTGGGCTTTGTTACTGGTTAGACATTTCATGGCATCCAGTTTTGTAAACTATACCCATATCATGTTTTAACAAATCTACGTATATCTGCTATATTCCAAATTAAGAATCAGTGTGATAAATAAATAGGCCGGGTAGGGTAGCCTTGTTTCAATTATCTTGGGAGAGCTGCATGCACTACATAACACTAACCCTATCATCAGGCAGAATCCACTACAGGCAACAGGGCTAGAATAGTAACCACTTCCCAACACAATAGATAAAAGTATAGCTTTTCTTTACCCTCTCAACTTTTGCCCTCAGGAGGTAGTTAAAGACTTCACCCACTTTTCAGCGTAAAAACAAAATTTCAGCTGTAGACCACTCCACATTTGTACAGTAACTGGAAAAGAAGAAGAAACTGCTCATATTGATTTGATTTTAGATGGCAAAATTCCCTAGCTGGTCAAGCTAACCTAGACCCCATTTTTAAAAAATTGAAACTTAAATATAGCTATAAATCAAGAGTTCCTGGGAGAGAGTGTAGTCTTATATTTGATTTATATAAATATTTATTTATATAAATATATTTATATATATATATTTGTAGTCTATATTTGTTTTATATCTGTCCTTTCCTCCAGTAGCTCAAGGTAGCATGTATAACACTCCCTCCTTCAACACACCACCCCAGCAAAACACCATAATGAGATAGGCTGAAATCACAGAGTCATCATTGAATGGCAGAGACTGGAAACTTTTTGGAATTCTGAGTTGGAGACAGAATGTGGAACCCCAATTTAGAAAAGTCATTCTTAGAAGTGCCTGTAAGAGGGTATATATACCAATCTTGCCAAGTTGAAATCAATCCTCCCCCAGGCCAACAATTGTGCTGGTAGTTATGGAATAATCACAATTGCTGGCTGTAGGGGAGAAAAATAACCAGGGCAAGGATTATGACCAAGGGCTTTGCAATATATTATAAATAGAATATAGAATAATAGAGTTGGTAAAATAAGTTCCATGTTTGATAATACAGTATTTTGTGTCTTTTTTCTGTTTGATTTTCAATGTAAGTCTATCCATTTCTGCACAATCTAATATCTTCTTAATTATGTCTTCGTCTTGAGGTGTTTCTTCATTTTTCCAATATTATGTGAAGATAATCCTCGCTGCTGTTAAAACATGTAAAAACATGTAATGTTAAATACCTACTTTTCTTATCAAATTCTTCTGATAAAAGCAGTTCAGGTTTGAAATCTACATGTTTCCCTATTATCTTTTCTATCCATCTATGTATTTTTGCCCCAATTTTTTTTGCTTTAACCCAAGTCCACCACAAACTTTCTGACAATGAGAAAAATCAACCAATGGAACAGTTTGTCTCAGAAGTTGTGGGAGAGCCATCACTTGAAATTTTCAAGAAGAGATTCGACTGCCATTTGTCAGAAATGGTGTAGGGTCTCCCACTTGGGCGCGGGGTTGGACTAGATGACCTACAAGATCCCTTCCAACTCTGATTATCTGTTATCTGTCATATGATAAAATGTGCTCATTTTTTGATTACATTTTCAACATTTGCTAGACATATTTTTAAACATTTTAGCTAACCTATCTGGTGGTAAATGCATTTTCTTTATAAGAAGTTGCCATTGTTAATCTATAGTGTCTTTCCCATAAATTTTGCTGTTTCTCTAGTTCTAAATTATAGCCAATTTTTTTTCCAATTTTATCTTTTATTTGTTCATCCTTCATTTTTAAATTTAGTAAAAAGTTATATACCTTCTTAATTAGTTTTTCATCAGAGTTTTAGCAGTGTTTTATCAAAAGGTGTTTGTCCTTATTTTATCAGTGGTTGGAAAAAAGGGGTGGAGAATAAGAATGGAATCTGTATGGTTAAGCAAATTAAATACCCAGACAACATGATGTAATAAATAGAAAATTAATAAAATTTATTTTAAAAAATAATAACAGAGTTGGAAGGGACCTCAGAGATAGTCCAACTGCCCGCTCAATCAGGAGACCCTATACCATTTCAGATAAATGGTTATCCAGTCTCTTTTTGAAAGCCTCCAGTGTCTTTTTCTTTCAGAATCATATTATTTAGAGTCCATCTAGGTCTCTTCTTGTATCCTTTCCAAATAACTGATACTGGATTATGATCTGCCCATGTGCTTGTTTCTATTTCAATCTGTTGCACATTAGTCATAATTCTGCTGACATCCATATCATATCTAGTCTAGAGACCAGGATGTGTGTCTATTTGAATAGAAAGTGTATTGCTTACTTTCCACGTTTCCCTCTCTCCATGCATCTTTTAAATTAAATTCTTCTGTTATTCAAAGGAAGGATTTTGGTAGTATCTTTCTAACTTTCTTTGTTGTTTTCTGTATTTTATAGTCCAATTGGTCATTAATTATTCCATTAAAACCACCCCTCATACAGATATTAACATAGTCCAAATCAATTATTTTTGTATGTAATTTCCTATAGAATTCTTCTTGTTTATCATTTGGGGCATAAATTGCAATTAAAAGTGTTTTAACGCTGTTATCCATTATCTCCACCATCAAAATCCTTCCATCATCATCTGTATAAATTAGTTCTGCCAAAATTGTTTCTTTAATATATAATCCCACACCTCTTTTTTTCAATTGTGCCAGCGATGTAAATAATTTCTCTAATTTTCCTTGTTTTAGTATATATTCATGTTGCTTTTTAATATGTACCTCTTGTAAGCAGATTATATCAAATTTTAATTTATCTGATTTGTGAAATACTTTTCTTCTTTTAATAGCTGAATTAAGTCCATTTATGTTAATTGTAATCAGTTTTCTTTCATCCATATTAAGCTTTATAAGAGGGTTTTATGGCTCTAATAGATCTCAATTCTCGTTGTTCTCTGGGTTCACCACCTACTGCACCTTCTTCTTTTTCTTTTTCAGTTACTGCTATACATTCCTCTTGGAATTCAATTAGTGACTCTTCCTTTCTTTCTTCTTACTCCTTTTCTCTAAAGTATTCTAAGTAGAATAGCACAGCTTTTCCAACTGTGTCAATTCTGTGTCTTTGTTCCTGCCAAGTGAACAAAAAGCCTTCTGGCATCAACCATCTGTAGTTTACTCCTCTTTTAGTAGCTCTTTAGTCAAGAATAAATATTCTCTTCTCATCTCTCTTACTCTTCTTGTTATTTGTTTCAGCACCACAATTTCTTTATTTTTATATTTTAGTGTTTTCTTTCTTGCCACCTGGAGTATCTGTGTCTTAATAATCTTCTTAGTAAATCTAATGTGAACTTCTCTTGGTAGTCTATTCCTCATTGCATATCTTGTGTAGACACGAAACACTTCATCCATCCCATTCATCATCTTTTCTTTATTTCCAGTGTTTCTGCCATTATTTCAGCAAGGTTTTCACCTTTCCCTTCTTCAATATTTTGAAATCTTAAGTAAAATTCTGATTTGTCTATTTCCCATCCTAATGATTCACCCCTGCCCTTTTCGATATCACTCAAACGAGTATCAATATCTCCAATTTTCTTATCTCTTTGTATTCCTTCTTCTTCAATTTTTTTTGAATCTGTCTTCGTATTTCATCATCTGTTGAATATTTTCCACTTTTTCATCTGTCTTTCAATTTTTTGCTCAATTCTCTGAATTTCTTGCATGATCATCTGTAATGTCACTTCCTTCTCTTTCTCTTTTTCCTGTTGTAATATTGTCTGTATAGATCATTGTCCTCCAGATGGTGAGGGAGTTGGCATCGAAGAAGCTGGGACTGTTGTCTTTCTACTCATCTTGTAATGCTTATCTGTAAAGAAAGAGAGAGAAAAAAGAAAAAAGAAAAAAAGAGGAAAAAGGAAAGGAAAAACAAAACAAAACGAAGGCAAACAGTTGTCACTCCAAAGAAAAAAAGGAAAAAGAAACTCTTCAGGCACTTGTATATCTTAATCCAATTATTTGCAATGGTAGATGTAAGAAATAAAAAAGAAAAAGGCAAAAAGAAAAATATTCTATATGTTCCTCTTAATAAACAAAAAGAAAATCAAAATAAAAGGTTTACATTGTAGTTCCTGGTTTAAAAAGTTAAAATCCATTTAGAGAGAGAGAGAAAAGAGCCCCACTAGTGGGAGAGGGGTAGAAAGGGGAGAAAAAGGTAAAAAGCAATTCTAATATAAAACAAGCCTCTGCCGTCAAATATCCAAGGCTCTTTGATAAGTCAGCTCAGAGTTTTTCAAGGTCACTTCAATCTTCTTTCTTTCAACTTCAACTCCAAACTCCAGCTATCTGTTCAGAAATGAGCACCTGAATAAACAAACTGCCATGCTCATCTCTATCTTTTCCAATACACAGCTCAGAGTCCTTGATTATAATACAAACTAGTGAAAGGAAAAAGAAACAAGGTATCCAAGCCTCTGGTTGGCAGTGCTACTTCCTTTCCTTCACTTTCACTTCCCCCTCCTCAATCTATAACCAGGAACTAAAAGAAAAAAAAGTAAAATCTCCCCCCGCTTTTTTTAAAGGGAGAAAAATAAATCTTAAGTCAAGCAGAAGAGTCTTAATCAAAAATAATTTTCAAAAGGATTGTTTAAAAAAAAAGAGAAAGAAATAGAAACAGAAATAAAAAGATTAAAAAGTACCAGTCCAGCTTAAAGTAAAACAGCTTTGCCAAGTTCAAAATTTCAATAAAAAGGGGGAAAAAGGGACAAAACTTTCACTTTGAAAATGGCTCTGCCATTCCTTCTACAAATATCCTGAAAGGGCAGAAGCTAAAAAGAACGGGAGATAATGTTCTTGCAAATTGGGCTTTGTTACTGGTTAGACATTTCATGGCGTCCATTTTGTAAAGTATACCCTTATCATGTTTTAACAAATCCACATATATGTATTTATATTTATATGATAGAGCACCTACAACTTCTGAAGGCATATTGGTAAAGAGTAATTTTTACTGCACCAAAGATGTGATGCACAAATTACATTCTTGACATCCTTCAAAATTATCCATATTTATCATTATTAGCAATGACACCAACACAGCATTATTTTTCTATGCTGCTGTTTTTATAGTAATTTGACCATTATATTGCACACTCTACAACCACCTAGACTTAGCATGGGGGAAAGTATGTGGACCAGCACCAAAATAAATAAATAATAAATAGCAAATAAATAAATAAATAAATAAATAAATGGAGGATGCCTGAAGCAATTCTTCCAAATTAACTTTCTTTCTTAAAAGGCAAGTGGTATTGTGAGAAATAGAAGAGTCTCAGAAATTTTCTCAGCTGTGTATCTTCTGAAATGTTTTTTTCAGCTTCTTAAGTAATTGTATGAATGGCATTATCACCATAAAAAGTTCTGGCGATGAGTTATAAAATTGCTTATATATAAGAAAGAGGACTGTGCCTCATTTAAAGATGCATTAAAGTGCATTGCGAGATGTCCATCAGAGAGTTTTTAGCAGTGAAAACCATTGTTTTGCACAGAACAGTGGTCCCTTTTGGAAAGTAAAGAGATAAAAAAAGAGAGAACACAAGAGAAAGGGAAGCCTAAATGTGTAGTTTATGCAGCTGCATTTATATGAATCACAAACCATATTGCAGTTATTTTCTCTTGAATTTAATTAACACCAATTGGCATGCTAGTACTGCCACTGGCAATACTTGTTGATTATATCTGCATAGTAAATGCTGAGTTTGAATAATGTCCTCAACCTTGCTGACAAAATAAGTGTTATTCTCTTATTCTCTTTTTATTATATTAGTAGTGTCATCAACTGCATATATTGATATCAA
The DNA here is from genome assembly GCF_049901715.1 of Pseudonaja textilis. Taxonomy (NCBI): domain Eukaryota; kingdom Metazoa; phylum Chordata; class Lepidosauria; order Squamata; family Elapidae; genus Pseudonaja; species Pseudonaja textilis. The sequence continues at coordinate 176,838,439 of NC_141991.1, forward strand.
AATTATAATTATGTTTAGTTTAGCCTGGGAAACAGGTCGTATTATATATTTCTGGGAATATACTTTCTTGGTTTCGATGTGCAAATCTATTTCTTTATTATACTGACAAAAAGTTCCATGAATAGAATAGAATTATTAATTTCCCCTGATACCTTTGTAGCCTAAAGGCAACTTTTTGTAAAAATTTGGGTAACTTTTCATCTTCTCAAATAATATATATTTTAAAATCCCTCCTGTAATATCTATAATGTTATTATTACAAAAGTTACAGCAAGCATACATGGAAGTGCTGTACTGCATTTGAAAGAAGCTAAAAAAGTTGTGAACCTTTTAAAACTGCTCAGTGCTTCCCATAAGCTATTGAACACAGTCCAGAGAGTATTTAGCCGTATTTTTAACTCAGTTTTTTTTAAAAAACCCTCTTCTTTCTTTTTTATTGATAAAAAATGTGGGGGTAGGGTGGGGAGAAATAAAGAAGTATCTTAAAGGTCAGCATCACACGTAGGTTGATAGATTCGAGGTTTACAAAGTTTAAAATTTCCATTATTTGTATTCTGCCATTGCCAGTTTTATTGAAGAATTCATAACAAGTCTTGCAAAGTTTTTGGTGCTTTTGAGCTTGTTTATTTTCTTACAGACTTTTCATTATTTAATTAGGTAACATCACCAGGGCATCAATGCAAGCATTTTATGCACGCTTACCGCAGTTACCTGGGAATACTGGTAAGTATTTCCAAATTTAGTGGGAGGAATTCTGTGGGATTTACTGCTCAGTAAAGTATACAGAATTGCATTGTCACCAAGTTGCTTAGGGGTTCAATTTGATTCAAAGAGATAATGTAAAACAGCATTTCCCTCCCCCCCCTTTTTATACAAACTACTGCTAAAGCAGATCCCAGAGAAGAGCAAAATATTTTCAGTTTCCAGCCTCCACCACAGCTAATTGCACTACATACAAACATGAATAGAACAACAGAGTCGGAAGGGACCTTGGAGGTCTTCTAGTCCAACCCCCTGCCCAGGCAGGAAACCCTGCACCACTTCAGACAAATGGTCATCCAAACTCTTCTTAAAACCTTCCAGTGTTGGAGTATTCACAACTTTTGGAGGCAAATTGTTCCACTGATTAATTCTTCGGTCAGGAAATTTCTTCTTAGTTCTAGGTTGGTTCTCTCCTTGATTAGCTTCCACCCATTGGAGAATAGCTTGACTCCCTCTTCTTTGTGGCAGCCCCTGAGATATTGGAACACTGCTATCATGTCACCCCATGTCCTTCTTTTCAAAAGTAAAACAAGAAGTAATACCAAATTCAAATGTAATACAAAAGTAAACAAGTTCTCCTCCTCTTCTCTTCAGATAGTTTAAAAATAGAAGTGAGACCATGTCCCCAACCCACCCCCCAAGTTTTTAGTAACTGTAAGTATATATCTCAGAAAATTATGATACGTGCTTAACGTATATGTGTGTGTCAAGACCACAGGTTGAGCCCAAATGAGGGGTCAAATATGTCATCAGCTTCAAGCCTCTTCGTATCCACAAAAGATCACCTTGAATTCTATTAATTCCTACCTACCATCAACTTGCTTGGACTGTTAGTAGTTCAGATTCTTGTAAGGAGCTTTTAGCATGAAATGAACCTATACAGTGGAACCTCAGGTTGCAACCGTAATCCGTTCCAGGATTTGGTCATGACCGGAAGCACGACCGTCTGCGCATGCGTGGATGAAAAAAAAAAACGATGCCGAAGGGGAAATCGCCATGGTAGGGAAAATCGCTCTGACTGGTTGCCACCCAAAGATACATTCACAACCAGAAACAAAACTTTGCTGAAAATTCTGGTCATCACCAAATTTGGTCATGAACAGAGGCGTTTGCGACCTGAGGTTCTGCTGTATATTCTTTTGAACTGCCTGGATTCCTGATTTCCTGTGCTTCAGAGTGTGTACTTAGCACAGTCCTTTGTTTTCTCAATACTAGAACTATCCTATCTTGGTTAAAAAAAAAAAAGAACATTTCTCACTGGTAATTTTCCACCTCTCTCAGTCAGATAAATTGGTAGTTGATCCAACTGGTAAGTCATCAACAGATAACATCTTTTTCCATCTTTCGTCTGGTATACCCCATCATGCCATGTGTTTGTCACCATAATGATTTCCCTCTTTAATAAATCTTCTCATGGGCCTCACCCTTGAGTCCTTTATGGACTAATGACCACCCTGAATCAATGGACCCCAACAGTACAAGCATTGTCCAATTCCTTTTCAGATCACAGGTACCCTTTCTGTGGTTTATACCCAATATAGGCCATGTCAAAATTTTCAGCTTTTAATTTCCAAACATTAGGGGTGCTGAAAAGTTGTGATATGCCTTGTGGATTGTGAAGATATTTTGGTTACTTTAATATAATTTAGATGTGCTTGGTAAATGACTGCATTAATATCATGACTTTTCAGGCCAGCAATTCCCCAGCAAACAATTCAGACCACCAATTTTCCAGTATTGTCAAAGAAGAACATTATTCTGTGTGCAGTGAAAGATCTTTGTATCACTTCGCTCCAGGGAAAGGCTAAAAAATAGGAAAACCTGCTCAGATGATTGCAGATAATCTGGTGTATTTTGTGAAGAAGGAAGGCATTGATGAAAGCTTGGAAGAGAATCTACAAATGTTAATACTGGCTGGGAAGGTTATGGCATGCGCTGGGTAGAGGTCATGGCAGAGCATTCACTCTGCTGGATCTGATTGACGGGTTTGAAGGTGTATATGAGCCACCTTTGACATGCGAACTGACTACAGCAGAAAGAAAGAAGTTCATTGATGAGCCAATGCAAGTACCACAGTGATCCTGTCATGCCCAATCAATAGAGAGATGTGTAAAACAGGTCACAGAGGCAGCAAGCAGTATACACGTGAGAAACTGTGAGGATTATCTCAGAGGCCAAGAAGCAAGTTGGCAGCTGATGATGAAGAATGAATCAAAACAATGAAACTTGTTTAAAAATTTTTGTAACTCAGATAATTGCTTTCTGATGTTAGTTGATGATTGCATGGATTATTATTGCTTAGTTAGAGAAGATTCATGCAGAAAAGGTGTTAATTTTTGTAACACAAGATGTAATTGTGAGAAGACACAATTAACAGAATTTGTGGGGTATGTGTTCATATGTGGATTTACTATACCAAGCTAAACATTGTGCAATTGCAAAAATAACAGCAGATTTGAATTTTTGGTGTAAAAACACATATTTTTTAGAACCCTTCACTGAAAAAATTGCAAAAAAATATTTTTGACCCATTAAATGACATGTCCCAATACCCAACAGGTATATTCTGAAAACCTACTAGATCTAAATTCATGATAGCCTTCTTAGATGCCAGCCATAACTTTTCATGTCTGCCTTTCTCCGATGAGCACCAACTCTTATTAGAATCAAAACTATCTTTTATTTCCAGTTCTTTATCGGTAAAACTTCTATACAGAATTAGCACAAAGAGTTTATTTAGGTGTCTGCATAGATGAGTGGGTATGTGGGTATGAAACTACTTAAAAGCTAGCAAGAGAAAAGAGAGCAGGCTCATCACACGCTCTATTATATTCCATAAAATTAATTAGAAGCGACACATTTTTTGATCTTTGGCTTCAGTGGTCCTTTAATATACTTGACCTTTTGTAGATCTTGGCATTTAGCAGATTCTGAGGCAGAAAAAGAGTAGGAAATGTTAGAGGAAGAGCAGTATGAAGTAACTACATCATGTAAACCCCCTATGAAAAAAAGTTGTTTTATAGGGAAAAATCTGATGTAGAAGCATATCATGTGTACAAATAGATTTCTGCACTAGAATTGTTTTAACAACATGCCAAAAAAAAAACAGGCTTTCACTGCAACTCTATGTCCTGTGGCAGAATGGTATGTTTGACTTTCATCTAATTTGAAAGAGAAGCGAGTTTCAGTCAGACAGTAGGTCACTTATGGCGGCACTGCTTCCACTGCCCAGGCCTTCCAAAGCAATTTGAGGCAGACCTGCTGTTTATCTTCACTCCTGCCCGCTGCAAAATACTGAAACAATGAGTTTCTAGCTGGCTTTCAGAGAGCTTGCAAAAGCTGTATTCAGTCAGTGTCCTGCCAAGTTATTGTTGGTCCTTGAGGGAGAAAAAAAAAATCACCTCAACATCACTTTATACATGAGGGAACTGAAATGAACTGTTACGTTATTTCAATCCATATCGTGTATTGTTTGCAGAATAAAATCCATAATGGATGGCAGCAACACCAAACCATTCAACCTCGGGAAAGAAAAATACGAGAGCTTTTCAAAGCGACATCGTAACATGTTATCAGTTTTGTATCCAGGTGCTTTTCCCAATGCCTTTAAACATCAGAGAATCAGGTTATTCTATGATTCTAAGCAAAATTCATGCCTGTTGGGCTTCAAAGATTGGAACTATTTAAGGTCACTTTCAAAGAACCACTTCCCTAGAATAACTAAGGTCCAAGCAACCTAGATTTTTCCCCATTTATTCTACCTAACTTCAGGGGGAGAATAGACAGAACTCTCGTGGATTTTATTTCTGCTAAAGCAAACCAGCATTGCCCTTAAAATATCTGTAACTGGGCTGATGCTCAGGAACCAAGAAGGGAGGGTAGAATTCTCAATAAATATAAAACATCTGGAATATACCTAACTGCCTAACTAAAGCTAACTCCCTGATTCTAGACATATGATTGAATAAAGCATGTAAGAAGCCTTGCTCGATCAGACCAATTATTCATTTATTCCAGTATCTGACTACCATGGTAACAAACTACAGTATATATTACAGTGCTTTCAAGAAGTCCACATGACAATCTTGAATTCTACACAAAGGCAAATATAAAGAAAAGGAAGAGAAAGAAAGGAAGATTAATATGAAATTTAATGACTGCTGACTTTCTCTTCAACAGATCGTTACAATTTTTTAATCCTCCCTCCGTGTTAAATATTATACAAATCCCTTTAGCCCCAATGTATTCTAGATGTTTTAGACACCCATTTAGTCCAACAGGTCAGTGGCAAAGACTAGGAGCTGAAGTCCAAAATACCTGGAAAATGCAGCAGCCAGATGCAGTTCTAGGAAGCTTATCTTGGCATGTGCAGATAAGGTATTTTACATTTATATTGGCTCTGATGTCTGTGTCCTTTGGAGAAGGACATTTGTGTGTACAGTATGTCATAAGAAGGAAACAATTGTTTAGTATTCCGTCCCCCAAGAACTTTATCTGACAATTCTAAATTAAGATTTGTTGTTTCAAACTGCAAAATGAATCAACCCCTGGCTATGTAAGTTACCAAGGTGAGGTGCTTTGATGCAAAACATGAGCAGTGTTTTATGTATGAAAATAGTAAGCCTTGAAAAATCAATTTCATACCGGAGCTTGATGATGTCCATTTATACTTATCATGTTTGCACTACAGATGCTACAACCCCCTCCCTCCCATGTTGTAATAAATTTGAGGCATATAATTTGACAGCACCCAACAATGCCTTAGTTACCCAATACAGTACCTCATGAGAAAAGAAGCAATCAGAACTGACAATTTTCTCTTGGTTTATACTGGCACAAATATGTAGGTGTAATGGAGGCTTCAACACCCATTTACAACAAGTCAATAGGGAGAAAAAAAGTATAATGCATATACAGTATGCTAAGTGCCCAGGATATAACTGACAATACACATTTGGTCATACAAACTTATACACACACACACACACACACGGGGTGTGCATAAGCGCACAACCCTGTCCCATTGTCCCCAATTATTAGTTCCTATTTCTTATATTTGAACTTATTTTTATTCTTATTTCTATTGTGTTGTAAACTTTTGACAAAATAAATAAATAAAAAATAATAAATAATGTATGAATGTGCGCATTAAGTAGGGATATAATAGTTTAAGACAAAATAGAATCTGAAAACAGCAACAAACAATTGATTCACTAGGATCAATAAGGAGAAGCAGTCCACTATCTTTCAGGAAACAAAGATTTGATTATTTATGCACATCACTTCTTTACTCAATTCCATATTGCTTAGGTTTATTTGGACTTGTTGTGATTGGAAGGTCCAATCCTGTTAGGAACTTTGAATCTGATGACTGTTAGATCGTGGATTGACGTCAGAACCAGGAAACGTTACTCCCTTTAGTTTGATTTGATTGTGAAATGACTGTTTGAATTTCAAAAGGGAGTCCTAACAGTTTTGCTTGCAGTTTTGAATGAGAATGTTACAAGGGAGGACACATTTGATTTGCAGGATCGGCCTGAACCTTCAACCTCCTCTGCTTCTCAATCAGGTTATCAGCCGGGAACGGCTGACAATGAGGAACTTATAGAGACGTCAGGTGAAAATAATAATTTAGATGATTGCTGGGTGGATGTCAGAAGCAGGCGTCTCCTTACCAGAAGAAACCAACGGGAGCACAGGAGGAGGGCAGATCAGTAATTAGACTAATTATTAGCTGCTGCTCTATAAAGGGAGAGAGATGACTTTGCATTTTGTCTGGAACAAACTGTTTGCAAGGAGAACCGAAGATTTTGGCTTAGAGGATTTAAACCTGAAATATCTTGTTGGGACTTGGATTTATTTCGTTGGAACTATTAACTTGGACTATCTTGTGGAGGCTAACTACAGCTGTTATCAGTGAAGATTCCTATTTGCTGCCTTTATTTGCGAGGACTGCTGCTTTCAGCCTTATCTGTTTATTTTGGAAGGTGGGACATAACAGGACTTCTTTTGGACTAATATTAATTGTTAATTAATACTTGTGTCCCTTTTGTCCTGTGAGAGAAAGCAAAAGATTTAAGGCCAAGGAATCTCCATACTGAAGTCTTCTGCCTGAACCCCAAGACATGCACAATGATTAGAGTTGCACAAATTATAAGCTATACTGAAAATGGTGCGGTGGCCTAGAGGTGGAGCTCTAAGCCTGGGTAGAAGCAGATATTTCTCTCTCTGGGCACACTGAGAATATATCTGCCGAACAAAACTCCACATTGGTGACAGGAAGGGCATCCGGCCATTAAAACACTCTGCTTGCTCCGTTCAGTTGCCCAGACTCCACCCCGTAAGGGATTATGGGATCGTTAAAAGGATGATGATGATGATAAACTATACTGAATTGATTTTAGTGGACTTCTGGGGAAGCAATGGCATGCTGTGGATGATTCCTCAGAAAATCGGTATTTTGTGAATAAGCATATCAAACATGGCAGAGAATTTATGACTATCTTCCCCATCCCACCCCCACTCTCAGTTGTGATTTAGTGAGTATGCCCACAACATGTTTTAAAAATTATAAATATGCTTTTGGCATGATAAAGATAGCAACTCTGGCCAGGTAGCTTCATGTTTATAGAATACAGGCCTGACCTGTCTTGATTTTGTTTCCAATTCAGTTGAGAATTTATGTTTTTTTTTTAAAAAAAAAATCCTTTTATTCATCCAGAATAATCCTTGTTTGCCACCCAGGATTAGTTGTTGAGATGGGCAGCATGCAACTTGAATTTTTTTTTTTAAGTAATAATTTGCTGTTGCAAATGCTCTCTTGATTCAAGAAGTGCTCTTTTAGGAGTTTAGTTGAAGAGCTGGTGCTCTGGGAGTAGCAGACCTAAAGCAACTTTTTTTAAAAGTTCCCTCAAACCTAAAACATTTACAGAACTGCTACTTTACACAAGCCCTTTGCTTGCGTTCCTATGTGTTATGATATACTTTTTTGAAATCATTTCTGAAACATGCAGAATCTTAATTGCTTGCATATCAGAACAAAATACATTATTCTCACATGATGCATACTTTTAACCCTTTAGAGTGTAACCGCGAGAATGCAAAAAAAAAAAAAACACAACCCACCAATTTGAAAATCAATTTCAGTGGGAAAATTAATTGAGCCATACTTAAATCTGGAAGTCAAGATAAATGATTTCAGATCAATTGTCAAGTTAGTTCAGCTTCCTATGAAATGAATCTCAAATGCTTAAGATGTTAAAATCCCATTTAATAGATTAATTTACGTTATTCCTATCTAGTCTCAAAATTATTCATCGTATTTGTAGTTTGTGGTCAGAGTAGTAGCTGAAAATACATTATTTAAGAAGATACTGTAGGGAGCCCATGAGACTTGACAGAACAAGATCATTAGGCAACATGAAGTTAAACTGTTTTAATTGGAAGCAGCTGCAAGATAATGGAAATCAAATGAAACAAAATGAAATTAACAGTATACTCCGAAGAGTTCTGAATTATTTGTCCCGGGGAAGAGGTGAAAGAAAGAAAAATATGTTATTGTTGACAATCAACAAACGTGGCATTCTACTATAGCATATGTCAATCAAAAATAACTTAGTGATCTAATATGATGGCCATTACACATAAGCCATATTTTTTATGCTAAGTATCTAATAATGTTTGAACTATCAAAGGGATTTAGAAATCCTTTCTTTGCCCAGCCTAAATATTCTTCAAAATCTGAATATTTTGTCAGAGTGTTTTCAGAGTGACCATTATTGTGAGACAGCCCAGGAGCAAATTACAGCACACAGAGGCTTTGTCTTTTAACAGTGGTTTATATACAAGACAGCTATATACATAAATATATGTGTTAGGTACATGCCAGGCAATCAATCAATCTTCTTTACTCTGCACAGAGAACTACAATGGAGACAGAACACAAGGAGAGAGAGATTTGCCCTCTCATGGCCGCCCTTTATATAAACAGCTGATCCAACTTCAGTCTTAAAGCGGCAATGCCCTGCTGACTCATTCTCATAGCATCAGCATTTACAGCAGCTGGTCAGCTCTTAAATCTTCTATACCTTAACATATTTACGCAATAACTCAATGCTTAACAAATATATTATGAGGTCTACATTTTTGTCAATTCAAGCCAATATAGGCAACCAGAGGGAATTCTGGGAGTAGCAGTCTCAGGAAGATTCTTTTGGAGAGAATGCCATAAGTTTATTCTGACAAATTTATCTCACATTACATGTATTATATATAATAGAATCTAATGCATTAAGACATGATATAATAAGATAGTTGCTTTTCAAGATGCTGTAAGACCCTATATTTCTCTTTGTATTACCATCTTAAATTGACTAAATGCCTTTTAAAATCAGGTCTAGCAGGTACAGCTTTGCCAATAATCTGATCATTTAAGTATGTCATTTCACAAACCAACAGTGAAAATTTGTTTTACATAATTTACACACCACTCCTTTTAAACATCTCAAAGGACTAAATATATGATATAGAAAAAAATCTTTCATGCTGCTGAATAATTTTTTTTATCCTAATGTGAAAAATAGTACTAGTTTTAATACTCTGTGGTGCCATCGCATATCTATGGGCTACGTAGCACTACAGAAATAATTTGGTTTTTCAAAATTTGGCTTGCAACTCTATAAATTGGCCCCAGTTTGTCTCAGGATTTTCCATAGCATTGTATCTTACTCTTTCAGATTGCCTTTGCTGCCTCTTTTAATTAACTAACAGAATAGTCTCAGTGAACCATAATCTGAAACAATGAAGTCCTGGCACAGAGATGGCAACCTTTTCTTTCTAACGACAAGTCAGTGTTCATACTTCTGAATACTGCCTAAAAGAATATATCTGCCTAGCTTGGTACCCAGCCAAAATCAATGATGAATATGTCATTCTTAAAGTTTTCTCTCCACAGATGATGATGAGGAGGAGGAGGAGGAAGAGGAGGAGGAGGAAGTTTATTGAATACTGGAGAGACCAAACTTGCTTACAAGAAAGACCAAATAAAGAACAGCAGGAAAATTGTAGAAAGAGATAGAGGGGATAATTCTGGCTGCACAAGACCAAATGTTAAGAACGAATGCATACAAGGCCAGAATTGAGAAGACAGTCACAGGCAACAAGTGCTATCTTTGCAAAGACCCTTTGTTAGATGCTGCAAGAGGATCGCACAGATAGACTACAAATAATGACATGACAAGGTAGCAACAATGGTGCAATGGAATATCTGTAAGAAACGCCCATTTTCCTGCTATCAAGAAATGGTGGAACCATGAAATAGGTAAAATAATAGAAAATGAAGACACTAAAGCCCTCAGGGAATTCAAACAGACAGGCACCTGCCACATAATACTTCAAACTTAACAACCGTCCATAAGAAAGACAAAACCATCTGGACAGAGAATAGGCAGTATCTGGAGACAGCAGAATAGAATATAAAAACCACAAAATACAAAGGCCTGCAAATAGTAGTAGAATTACTGTGGCCAAAGAAAACAAAGGTAGTACCAATAGTAATAGGATCCTTAGGTGCAGTCCCAAAAGAACTGGAGCATCACATGAACTACATCAACACTGACAAAAGTTATCATCAGTCAATTGTACATTTGTACATTTTGCGATGGCACCTTTGACAGCATCAATCAATCTGTCCCAGGTCCTTGGGAAGGATTTGATAGGTGGACAAAAATGCCAAATTCAGTCTAAACTTCTGGCTGACTATGGGATGAACAATAACAATAATAACAATAATGATGATAATAATCTGCTAGCATTGTGGTATTTCTCTTGTCTAGTCTATGGACAAATCTGTTTTTCAAATTAAATCTCAGAGTGAATGGTTTACACTCAGATCTGGCACCCCAGATTTGAAGAAAATCATGCCTTTGAATCTTAAATGTCAGCATCTCCAAATCAATTCAAGTCAAATTTGGTCTGAACTGGACAGGACTAATAGATTCCCCAGAGCTATCTGTACGATTGTCCAATTCCAATTATGTTAAAAACAAGCTAAGGCTTTGTAATGAACATGGCTTTTCAAGTGCGTTGCACATCCCAATATGAATGTTGCAGTGAGGATTGATTCCTACGGCTGCATTTCTAGCAAAGTGCTTATTTGCACAGAAATTCTCACTGAGATCAAGATATCTATTTGTATGCTAGCTTGTAAAAGCTTGCCTTTTCAGAAAAGCGGAAAATCCTGAGAGAATAGAAGTTAGACATTTTCCCATAAATATTCAGTTACAGATCTCTTATGCTCGTGCATTGTTCTGCATAGAAAACAACCTTAAAAGAAATGCACTTTCTCTCCAAGGATGCCACTTTAAACAGGTTTGTATACATGTGTGCATGTAAAATTGTCTCCAAACACATAATTTTCTTTATTTTTCACTATATTCATCTACATCATCACTAGAAAGACCATTATTTTAACTGTTCTGAATTTTATTATCACTGAAGTGTCCTTATCCTGCTTTATCTTGTCTAAGACTGTCTTGCTCTCTAGGATCTCTTTTCTTTTATATTCATCTTTATTCTTGAGCTGAAGAAGCCACATTCACTTCTGCTTTATCAATTTTAAATTCAGTAAACATGCAGGCTGACTTTAATTCAGATTCTTCTCTATTTTCCCTTTCACAGCAAACTCTTCTAAGTTTTTTAAAACTTTCTGTTGAAAAAGTGGCCTCTTTGGTTGATTTCCAATTCTGTGTTTTGACACCCACTTTTAAGTCCAGTCTTGCCATTCTTATAATATACTCCCCTCCCCCCCAAAAAAAGTTAAGGAATATTGTCCCTGTGAACTATTCTGTTTCTTCAAGTTCAGTTCTAAAAGTTGTTTATTTATAATTCTGACTCATTGACTACCCCTAGTGTAATCCACACATGCTAATTGAACAGCAAAATAAAATGCTTTGTTATATTCAATAAAGCAATAATAAACCACCTTATGAAATTATCTTGTTCCCATCATGTCTGCAAAATGTATGTTTATCTATGTCCCTCAGCCTTTTCTCATGCCTATAATATCTGTTTACCTGTCATTTTTTCCTCTATAGTAGCTGCAGTTGTCTTTGTAAGATCTTAAGCAAAAGCTTGCTTGCCTAAGGATTTAGTGTAATGGTTCAGTTTGCTTTTGCATCTCACTTCTTTGGAAAAGAATGCTATGATACTTATTTCAATCTGCAAGCCATAAAGTTTGGTTTGCTATTTGCTGACATATAGATATTAACACTGAACTGCCTTTGCACTTGAAGCTTTTGTAAGTATTTCATGTCAGTCTGATTCCTTCCTATTCTGCTGCTATTTTCTTGCCTATCTAATGTCACTATCTAGTGGCAAATTCACAAATATATTCTCTCACCTCATGTTTTGGCTATCCTATAATCCCATGTATAAAAGACTTTAATGGTCACCCCATTTTAATTTTAATCTAATTGTCTCTTATTAGATTTCTTCCATTGTTCCCCCTTCCCATCCTGTTTGTGTTGGAGGCACTTTTTAAGGTGCTTCTGGGTTGAAAGGATTAGCCAGTGACATCACTGTTGCCCGGGGGACAATGGTTGGGAGCTCCTTTCATGTCCCTGTCAGGGAGTTGGAGCGAATGACGGGAACTCACCCTGCCACGCAACAGCACTCGGGTCTTGAACATAGTATTGCTAACCTCCAACCTAGCATCCTGTTCCATTGTTATTTTAAATATTCCTACTTTTTATTTATTTTCACACACACATACACACACCTGATTTTGAAGATACTTCATACCATAGTAGAATTCATAAAGTCTTGCTGAGGCGTTTCGGCCATCAGAAAAATCAGTCAAGGACAACTTGATTGAAATAAGTTATGTCTAATTTGTTTGCATAATTTGCAAAGACTTTATCTACATTTAATTCTTTTGAAATCAAATATTAAATTATAGCATTAAGTTTAAGGTTTTAAGTGGCAAAAGTGCCCTCTAATGCCTCATGTTAAGAAATCTAAATCTAGCTGTCCATTTATTAAGTTAGAAGGTGACAATATAGCCTTGAGAAATATCAAATGCCAAAACAATGGTTCAAAGCTGTTCACAAAATCAAAGCTATCAAAGGAAACCCATCTGAATGAATATCATTATATTAATATCAATAATTTGTGCATAATTGCTTTTATTATTTGCATGTTATTATGTTTTTGCAAATCATAGCCAGGGTAAGAATCTGTATTCCACTGTTGATAGTTCTAATTATGATATCACAGTCTGTTTTTATAATGCGGTAAATCTTTTCTTAAAAAAAGAAAATCAAAATTTGCAGGAACAAGAATACTGTGCCTACTTTTACATGAAACACGTTCTGCTCTTTCACTGAATTGTAGCGTATGTTCAGCCCTAATCTTAAGTTGCTCTCTTTCCCCAAAGGAACACACTGAGTAAATATTTCAGATAATTATATGTATTTGTGACTCTCTGTCTCTTGCTCTGCAGGATATAATCCCCTAAGCAGATAAAAGAAATTACATTGCACCTTTTGTAAACTATAGAAAATTACTGTGCATTCAAAAAAATCAGTTTATTACAACTATAAAACATGAACATATTTCCCCTGCCCCAACCCTCCAAATACACATTTTTGGGAACAATTCTTGCAAGGTAAAATAATACTTATAATGACAAAAACTCTCGACATAAAGTTAAAATGAGCTGAAGTTGAAATGGTTTTGTCTTCAACTGCACCCAGAAGAGTTTGTGTATAGCAGTAACTGATCACCAGCTATTTTTTCTTGTCTTAAAATTACGCATTCAACTGCATTGAGAAACTTTGCCTCAAACAGATTCAGCTACAAGTTCTAGGATTGTAAATTCAATATATGCAGAGGGCACCAAATGTGCTGTTGCTAGAAATATATATATTCCCCCCCACCTTTTTATGAGTTGCCAGAGAATAAAAGTGACAGCTGCTATAGCATTCATACTATGCTCCTGAGCTTCTTATAGGACCTCATTTGTCAGTATGGGAGCAGAGTGATGACAGGACAGGCCTCTGATCAGACCCAGTATAGCTTCTTTTCTCACATTATACATGTGGCTGATCCTTCTTTCTTACCATGGGAGTGGTGGGATTCAAAGATTTTTACCACCAGTATGGTGGGCAGGGCTTGGTGGGCACGCTTTACACACATGCACACACTTTGCATGCATGTGCGTGTGTGCCAAACACGCACTTTCCGCAGGCGCAGAGGCATTCCAACTCACGTTCTGCAAGCCTGCACTCTCCCTGCCACTTCAGCAGCTGCCACACAGAAATCTGCTGTGTCGCGCAAAGCATCTGCGCTTCAAAATCAGGGAATAAAGGTGAGTATGGCAGCCCGGGCAGGCGGGTGGGTGGGCCCAACAGCAAAGCCGTGGAGAGAACCAGTTCAGCCTCTGCTGCTCATCGGCGCTACCAGCTCAGCAGAACCGGGCCGAACTGGTAGAATACCACCACTGCCTACAACTGGGAAGGATCAACTCTCCATACTACTCTTTGTTTAGAGAATCCCTTGAATACTAATGGGGAACATGTCCCCAAAGGTGCTTTTTCAGTAGGTAACTGGACTTCCTTGTTCAACAAGAAAATCTTTCTTGTTGAACAAGAAAGTCCAGTTGCCTCCTGAAAAAACACCTTTGGGACAACCATGACCTGGATGACAGAAGCTCTGCTTTTAACGTGGAACATCTTTCTGGAAAATGAAATATTCTTAGACTAATCCAGACATTCCCACCATGACAATCATAGAAGTTGCCAGAGCTGGTACAGTTATCAAAGCTGTTGATATTGCTGAACAACAAGGACTTCCTTGGACCTCATTACTGGTATAGCCCCACAACATGGATTCCCTGGTTCATTCTTGGGGCCAGTTGCAGGTTTTTTGTTTTTTTAAAAAATTAATTCTGATAAATGCCTCCAATTGTGTTCTAATGTATTAACTTAACTGGTCCTTTCATAACGTTTTCCTTTGAGATTATTTTAGTACCTGCTGTAAGAGGAAGATTTCGACAATTGGAAAAGAAAACAGATAACACTGAGCCAGTCATGTTTGTGCATTGTGTATTGCACTTGGACTTGCTCTTGCATTTGTGGTGCAATATCATCAATAGGCGGTCCTTGACTTACGACCACAATTAGTCCAAAATTTCTGTTGCCACTCGAAACAGTTGTTAACTGAGTTTTGCCCCATTTTACGACCTTTCTTGCTATGGTTGTTAAGCGAATCACTGCAGTTGTTAAGCAAGTATCCTGGTTGTTAAGTGAATCTTTTTTTTTAGAGAAACCATTTGATGTCACCAACTTCCATTTCCACTGTGGCTTCCTGGTTATTGTAGTGTTGTTGTTTTTTAAATCAGAAGAATCAGATGCTTGGCTACGCCCGTTGTTTTGACAGAACTTCAAACTCTTGACTTATCAACACAATCAAAAGCTTTGAAATCTATACAGTCTACATACCAGAAATAAAGTTCTGTTTGATATTCCCTTTCTGTCATCTGAAAGATAGTTATTCTTCCAAGCCTTGGGGCAGGGTGAAATGAACACACACACACACACACACATATATATTCCCCTTTATAAAAATAATGAAAAGGAAAATTGGCCAATTCTTAAGAAAGCATTCATTCCCTTACATAAAAGAATGAAATGTCACTGCTATAGTATTCTATCTTTTCAATTTAGCCGGTGTTCTGTTAACCGCTCAGTTTCTTACTGTAATAGAAACATAACATTGCTTTATTCTGTGTCACAAAACACAGTGCACATCTAATAGCGAACACTGCTGAATAAGTTCATTTCTTTTTTCTCAGAACTTTAGTGAAGAAAAAAAAAATACAAGTTTGCTCTTTTGTAATTACACTGGCTGACTACTCAAATATGTGCTAGTCCATAAAACATTTAAATCAAAATTCTGCGAAAGAAAACAAAATGATTCCATTTCTAATATTTCCAGAAAAAGGAGAGAGAAATTGGAGACAACTTCTTTGCCAGATAATTAATAGGTACATTCCAAATATCAAAATTCTATAAAGCCGACTATCATTCTTGAAAGCAAGGTAATCTGAATTAAAATCCTGGCCTAGATGTTTTATATTATCTTAAAGGGGGATTTCCATAGCAGATAGTTTCCAGATTATTCAAATCAAAGAGCATTACCAGAAGATGTTTCCAGCACATATTTTTTTTTTCCCTGAGACTTTCCTCCACCCCATATTTTATCCTTATATTAAAGTAGGTTTTTTCCCCCCTCTAGGCTTGCTTCTTTCCATCAGCTTTACAGGTTGGTGAGATGAAATATTACCAGTTCTTGCGACTTTTGCTCTGCTATGTAGAGCCTTGAGTGCCAAAGTCTTTAATCAAAGAGGGGTTTTAACAGAGCCGACCACACATGATTTCCTGAAATTGTCTTCTCTATTTGTGCAAAGGGAATGAAATGTGGGATAGGCAGTCAGTCATTTCTCTTAGTGTTAGGTGGAACATCTACCTAACAATCTATCTAATGATTTATGTGGACTGTTTCCTAGTATGATTTGATTGCTTATTGTACCCTATGACTATTATTAAATGTTGCATTTTATGATTCTTGACTCTGATGAATGTATCTCTTCTTTTATGTACACTGAAGGCGTATACACCAAGACAAATTCCTTGTCTGTCCAATCACACTTGGCCAATAAATAATTCTATTCTATTCTATTCTATTCTATTCTATTCTATTCTATTCTATTCTATTCTATTCTATTCTATTCTATTCTATTCTGAGCAATGGGAGTCAAACTCAAGGCCTATGGGATCCGACCCACTGGCTGCCTAAATCTGGCCTGCGGGGCCATCCTGGAAATAGCAAACGATTGGCCCATGGTGCTTCTGACAGCCAAAACAGGGTTTGGGGGTCATGTGTGTTTTGTGTGTGCCCCGTTTTGGCCAACAAAGTGCTTCAGGAAGTGTCCATCATGTCTCCTCCCTCCCCCACTCCCAGCCCGTGGAGGATAAATACAATGCTGATCCAGCCCTCAAAGAAATCCAGTTTGACACCCCTGATCTAGGCAGATGGACAACTGTTTTACATCTCTCACAATACCATTGGCCCAGCCTCACCTTATGGATTGGCTGAAAAATAATTGCCAAAGGAAAAGAATGGCAGGCAATTTGTAGAACGTTAATCCAATACGCATAATTTCTACACTTCAGGATCAATTCTCCATCCTTCTCTGCCCCCATGGATGCGGTGAAATAGTTAGAAGTGCATGTTGTATTTGGGGATGTTCAGGAAACAGTGTGGGGGTGGGGTGTCATAAGAAGCCAAGGTGATGTCCGTAACTACCATCTTGACTTTTTACCTTCTCCCTGTAGAAACTCCAGTGGGGGGGTTTAAGGGACAAAGACTTCTCATTTCTCCATTAGGCTGATTTTTCATATTTTCAAAGTTTAAACGTGTAACATCATCTGAATAGGAAATGTTGGTCCTTTCCATTCTAATGACATCACTAATTACTTCTTTCAGAGACCTTTAAAAGCAAGTGCAGTTCTCAAGAGTTAGGAACTTGTGTGTACCTGATTTAGAACATAGCTAATTTGCTTCTGTAACAGTACGAGAAAAAGATTTTAGAAATACATTCTCTGTATGGTATGCAATGGTTTTTTATGAACAGCAACTACTTTCACTTCTGCAAAATCAGGCCACCAAATTGTCCAGTCTCTCTGCCCAATGTAGCTCTTTTGTTGGGAAAAGATTGTAAGCAGAACTTAACATTAGCAACATGGTACATAACAAGGAGGAGGAGCAATGGCTCAGCAATTAGAGACACTGACTTTGTCAGCTGGGGTTTGAGATCTGAGCTCTGAGCAATGGGGTGAGCTCCCATTACTTGCCCCAGGCCCTGCCCACCTAGCAGTTCAAAAGCATGCAAATGCGAGTAGATTAATAGGTACCACTTCAGAGGAAAGGTAAGAGCATTCTGTACACCTTTGGCGTGCAGCCATGCTGGCCACATGACCACAGAAATTGTCTTTGGGACAATGTTGGCTCCCTTGGCCAAGAGATAAACACTGTGCTGTAGGGTTGGACACGACTGACAGGAAAACCTTTACCTTGCAAAGATAGGAGATAAAGGTTGACATGCTCATATTCTTTATGAACTCTTTTTTTAAACTTCCCACATTATTAGCTGTCACTGTTGTTAAAAGTTTTCTGTACTTATGTAGTAATAGAAGTGAGGCATTACGTTTTAGTATACTTAAGATTGTTAAAAGATTCCTTATAAAACATTTAGCCTAATTCTCTTAATCCATAGTCTGAAAAGAATAAATCCTAAAGGGAATTTTTGAGAAGAGCATGAGATAGGTAATGATGAGTTTGTAACATACTTCATTCGCTCACATTCCCAGGCCTACCCTGTTATTCCAGGGCAGCCAAGGCTAAGCAGAAGAGCTATTCGTTCCACTGATGTTTGCCTCTAGTGTTTCCTTCATTTCATATCCATCAGAGATTTGGGAGAAAGGCCAGAAGAAGGAAAATGCATTTTCCTTTCTGTAGATTGGAAAAACACAAGGACAATTAAACCTGGGCCTTCTGAAACACATTAGTGGATTATGGATCCGATAATCTCAAATTGGTACTTCATTTGAAAATACACATAACATAAGATAAACATGGATGGCTACTGGGTTTAGAGCAGCGGTATGGGCCATGCTGGCTGGGGAATTCTGGGAATTGAAGTCCACAAGTCATAAAAGGGCTACAGTTCCCCACCTTGAGTTAAGAGAACAGGGTTTAGGGCTCCTCTAGACAAGCAAGAGCTAAAGGAGAACACAAGAAGGAGTGCCACAGTGGCTGAAAGTGAAAGGCAAACAAGACTGCATGGAAGAGAGCAATGTATGAGACAGACAAATGAGGATGACAGGATGAAAGGGCAGGTGATGGAGGGGAGTGAAGAAGCTGGTTGCAGAATATGATTTATTCATTCAGGGAGCGATAATGAAAAAGATGATAGAGCAGGTGATAAACATGACAGAGCAGCTGTTATGGTTGGTATAGAGCAGATAGAAGAACAGATGATGCAGCAGATCAGAGAGTGGAGGGCAACAGAGGGAGTTGATGGAGGGTGTAAGAGGGAACACAAGAGTAAATGACGGAGGAAGCCATTGACAGGTGGATCAACAACAAATAATTGAATGAGTGATAAAATGGGAAGAAAGAGAAGTTAAGCAAGTTACATGTGAGGCAGATTACAAGTGCCTCATTGATACCTTATTGTATTTCTTAAAACCTCCTAAGATAATTTCTGAAAGCTTTAAATGTGTGCAATTTAAAACGTTTGTCATTCTATGAGGCTAGGTAGTGTTTTGTTTTAAAATGGCAATTCTGAAATCTGTGATAGAGTTCTGGGAGTTTGAAACACTCTGATATCAATTACTCCTTGTTTGGAGTCCCGGCTTCACTGTGCTTCATTAATTCTTTTGCACAAAGTCTGACCTGTTTGTTGTACACAGAATCCAGAGAGGCATTGATGGCAGAGTATGACATATATAGCGACAGACATAGAGGAAGACTATGTATGCAGTAATCTTGTGTGGGAAGTTGTTGAGTGCCACCTGTGATGGTCCTATTAGTATCAATGTGTGGGCAAATTAGGCATCTAGGTCTCTTATAGGAACCAGTTCCTATGTTACTAGTGTTCTTGTTCTAGTGTCTTTTTATTTCTTGTGAGAATCTGGATTCTGTTTGGCACAGAATTAATGGGCATGAGTTTGACATGCAGGATCAAAACAAGGATAAATTAATACCTATTATATACTTTCCTTGTTGCATTTATTCATGACACAGTTTTGGCCACTGCTTTGTCTATATCTGACACTTTTCTATTAGATTGTGTTACTTTTATTTTCTGACTCCAAGGAGCTTACGTTAGCACACTTAGCATTTTCTTACTTTGTATTTGCCCTAAACACAAAGGGCATAAGTTAGAATGTGAAACAGGTTACGGTTGTTATCAAGTCTCATTATCATAGGGTTATAATTTAAATATGGTAGAAACCATAGGCAGGTGGTTAAATACTCATCCTTTGGTGTTTATGTGAGGGAGGTTGCTGCTGGTTTGAAATTTTCTACTACACTTACCCAGGACTGCATTTTTTATAGCCCTGCAGTGATATTCATACTTTGCTAACAGATTTTTCCCCATGACCTTCAGATTGTTAGTATTTTGACAATTATCAAGCAGCATGTCTGTGCAGGTCTTGCAACTGAGATCTTCAACATAACTGATTATAATGCTGCTTTGTATTTTCTATTGCTTACTTGATTCCACTTCTTGAGTGGAAAAGCACAGAGAGTGTTGAGTTTGGAATAGGGCGATGTGGTATCAAATCCCTGATCCGTTAACAAAGCTCACTGGTAGTTGTTATGAGCAAAGGCCAGTGGTGAAATGCTATAGGTTTGGCCTGGTTCAACTGAACCGGTAGCAAAAATTGCTACTGGTTCGGTCCAGTAGCAAAGCTCTGATGATCAGCTGAGAGGAGAAAGAAGAGAAAAGCACAGGACCATTCCTCTTTTCTGTTCTTAATCCTCTCAGCTAGCAGAGCCTCAGCTAGTGATTGGAAAGCTGCATGCACATGCAAAGTGCACTATCATCAAACCAGTAGGGAAACTGGTAGAATCCCACCACTGGCAAAGACTTATCTTTCAGCCTTCCCCTGCAGAAAATAAGAATTAAAAATAAATTGCATTTGTAAATAGTATTTTTTCTTATCTATTTATTACTTCCTTCCCTGTCAGGAAAGGGTTTTCCTTCGCAATCATTGAAGTAAACAGGCATGGCATTGAGAAAATAATGACATGGTGTGATTTCAGTGGAGGGGTGGCGCTAGATTTTTATACTTTTTTTTCTATTATTCTTATGCCAGGTTTTATTCATTAATTTTGTCACAAGTATATCTCTTTTTTCTATAAGGAGTAAATAGCTCGTTTTTAAAAAAATCACAACAATGTAAGATAAAGTAGATGCATAACAATCTCCTTAATGCCCATATAAGAATATTAGCCAATATTACAAACTGTTGAACTTTTGTAATAATCATGTCACTGTTTGTAACTCGTTTCAGTGACTTAAGTTGGAGGAGCTTCAGGAATCATGGGTGACTTATTTCAGAGATAAAAAGTGCAATACCAAAAGAAAAACGTGAACAATGAAGTGAAATACTTCACACAACCATCTTTCTGCAGACAATACTGATTTTTGCCCAATGGGAATGAGGAAGGTTTTAATTGGGACCATGGGATGCATTCATCACTCCTTCTCCTGATTGGCTAATGTATGAAAATGGCTGGTTTATTTATTTTTAAGATTTACATGGCTGCCTATCATCACAAGAAATCCACCAACATGCAATACCACGATAACCCATGCTGACTGGTTCATCCCAATCCTGGACCAACGCTTAGAGGAAGAGTCAGATCTTCACAGCCTTTCATATGGATAAATTGATGACAATGATCAGTTCTGGGGCTCTCTAAGACAAATTGTAAGAGAGAAGTGACATTTTTTTTCCAGAAGTACCCTGTTTCCCTGAAAATACTGACCGTGAAAGTAAGTCCCAGCTTGATTTTTATATGTGTGTCCAATATAAGCCCTACCCCCAAAGTAAGCCCTAATTAAGATCCACCTACTTCAGAGTACATGGGTAAAATTAAGCAAGGGTGGGGAAGAGGGTGGTAGAGCTGCCCTACTACTTACCTTTGGACAGTTGTAGACAGGCCTGGCACACCCCACACCTGCCTTGCCGGCCCATTTCTTCTGCAGCCAGCAAGGCTGGCAAGGCTTCCCTAAAGGCCTCTGTAGCTGATAACAATCGATTCAGAGTTCTGTTATCGGCTGCAAAGGCCTTCAAGAAAGTCTTGCCTGCCATGGAAGTAGTTCCTGAAGGCCTCTGATAGCAAAAAGGGGGCCAGGAGTGAGGCGTGCAAGTGAGTTTAGTTAGTGAATGACATCCCCCCCAAATAAGACCTGGTGCCTTTTTGGTGGCAAAAAAATATAAGTCAGGTTCTTATTTTGGGGGAAACATGGTACTTGTTTTAGACAACCTGTTGTCCTTCCTCTTTTGGTTCTGATTTAAAAAAAATCCTTACATTAGGTAAACAAGCATGTGTTTGAGAAGTATGTGGCTAAAGTAACATCTAATTAGCATTTGATTTCCCAGTCTGGAGGAAAGCAAGACAATTGGTCCAAGTCAGGGGTCCCTAATCTCTGGGCTGCAGCCCACTATTGGACCACAGCCTTTTTGGAACTGGGCTGCTTGAGTGATGGGCTGACACACATGTGCACATGCATAGCTCAACTTGCATGACCAGTAGCCCAGCATACATGTACACAGACTTGCAGCTCAACTTGTATAAGTCAAGCAGTCTGCACACATGTGCATGCCAGCCCACCATTCACACAAGCTGAGCTGCACATGTGAGCACACATCACACAACCCAGTTTCCCCCCTCCCAGCTGGGCCAGTAAGCCACAAAAGCTGGTCTAAGTGGTAGCCTTTCAATAGTTCTGTATTGGTCAGCTTACGGAGCCTTCTGGATGTTACCTGGCAGCTACAAAGCTGTCTTCTTATTTATATAGAAGCAAACAGGCCAGAAATCAAACTCTTCCAACATCTGGTTTGAATCTCTTATCTGATACCCAAGATTGCAGCTGCACACACTAATGCCATAGTTCAAGTCTACTGGCAATAGCCAGTTATTAGAATGAATGATAAATGGAGCCTGCTTGAAGCAATTTGTCTTTAAATGAAAAATAAAGTATAAATAAGCCTACTTTCAATGTTGTATTTGCTTAAAATCTCTCTTAGATCCAGTGTTTAAGGGCTTAATAAAAAATTAAAAGCTATTACTTCTTGGATTTATATGAGCTCATTGGTACCTTGAGCTGAAAATGTCTAATTAATTTAATGTGATGGGAAATCTCTTAATGATATTTTGGCCAATAGCTGATGGAGCAGCAGATTTGTCAAATTCCTAAGCAGTCAAGAAATAATGTGCTTTTATGAAAGGGACACATAGGTTCCCTAGGATGCCAGAATTCCAATACAGGTTGAATATATTGCTTTGAGTTAAGGGATTCAGCTGACATTTAAGAGATTTTGCATGGAAGGAAAGAGCTCTTCAGAAATGTTAATATTCTGAAGGGCAGCTCATCTCATCTAATTAAACATTTAGGATTTATATTAGTTGTACTTTGCTTGGGATTACTATTGTTGAACTAGGCACTTCTAGAAACTCAAAAACAGTTCTACCCAGTTCCTGCTTGGTAGAAATGCTCAATTTTTCATTACATATTTACTGCCTTTGAACAGAATGTTCATGGAACTTTCTAATTCTGGTTCTCCTGCTGTGAATCCATTGTCATTAAAAAAAAAACTTGTGGAAGAGCAATCTATGTTAAAACATCTTGCTATACTATTCATTTAGAACTGTCTGCAAGCCAGGATTAGCATCCTGGTGCAAGGAAGCCCTCATTCTGTAGACATGCCATTTATGTATTATTTCTAAGTGGTCTTTTATCACAAATGCTACACCCCTTTAGCTATAACTCTTTACTATAGCACAGGGATCCACAAACTTGGCAACTTTAAGACTTGTGGACTTCAACTCCCAGAATTTCCCAGCCAGCATTCTGGGAGTTGAAGTCAACAAATCTTAAAGTTGCCAAGTTTGGAGACCTCTGCTATAGTAGACTATTTAAATATAATACTCTTCATGTTCTATTCCTCTTTCCTCCCACTTTCCTTGCTCTTCTTCTTAGGATTCATAGTGTTGACCTGCACAGTATGTAGAAATAGAAACACATCAGTAGTGGGGACTTGTCTCGTTGTGCATTGAAGGGATGAGGCTTAACAGGGATAAGTAAGACAATAGTTGGTCTCCTCTTTGTTTGATTTTCCATCTTCTTGGCTACCCAACTTTAAGAAGAATTTAGATATGGACTGGTAATAAGAATTAAAGACAGGTTGGTAAAAATTGGCTATGCATTTGGTGGCCAGGAAAAATCTTAATCTCTCTAAATTGGCTTGATCATGTGAATTTTGAACAGCACTACTTGGAAATGGACATTCCTTCTCATTCTTTTCAATAGGATAATGGAAGAAAAAGAGGTTGCTACTTATTCAGAAACAATACTCATCAGGGAAAGATTAATACTTGGATTCTCTTCTTTCTAAAGGAAAACTGTTCAACTATTTACAAAGTGTACACTACTATTACTGTTAATCTTCTCATCACTCCTTATCACCCATCCCCTCCCACTTGTGATTGTAGGACTGTAACTTTGTTGCTTGTATCCGTACGATTTATACTGACTTTTTCCTAGTATGATTTGATTGTTGATTGTACCCTATGACTATCATTCAGTGTTGTACGTGATGATTCTTGATTCTTAACGAATGTACCTTTTCTTTATGTATACGGAGAGTATTTACACCAAGACAAATTCTTGTGTGTTCAAACACACTTGGCCAATAAAGTATTCTATTCTATTCTATTCTATTCTATTCTATTCTATTCTATTCTATTCTATTCTATTCTATTCTATTCTATTCTACTCTACTCTACTCTACTCTACTCTACTCTACTCTACTCTACTCTACTCTACTCTACTCTATAATGACAAGAACCACATTTTTCAAATATTAGACCATTCTTAGTACTGTCTGAAGCCTTCTAGACACACCAAACTAAAACACTGGTATTACAAATTGCAACAGCAATAGCAGCTAGACTTATATACTGACCCATAGGGCTTTACAGTACTTTCTGAGCAGTTTATAATCTCAGCGTATTGCTCCTAACAATCTGGGTCCTCATTTTTACCAACTCAGAAGTTTGGAAGACTGAATCAACTTTGAGACCTGTCAGGATTGAACTTCTGGTCATGGGCAGAGTTAGTATGCAATATTGAATTCTAACCATTGCACATCTCTTTGGCCTTCCTGAGCAAAAAGTTTTGTACCCTTTTCCACCACTCTTTGCAACTTATAAAGTGACTTTCTTTTTTTTAAGGTTCTGGTCAACCTTAAAATTGGTGTTTCATATTGATTAAAGTATTTGCTAAATACTGTAATAGCGTTTTGTAGATCCTTCTTTCTAGCGTGCAAGAGAGAAGAGTAACAGTGACACCACTGTTTTTGCCATTCAAGCTCCTCCTCCCACCATTATAAAAAAGATGTTGAGGCTCTAGAAAAAGTGCAGAGAAGAGCAACCAGGATGATTAGGGGACTGGAGGCTAAAACATACAAGGAACGGTTGCAGGAACTCGGCTTGGCTAATCTAGTGAAGAGAAGGACCAGGGAAGACATGATAGCAGTCTTCCAATATTTGAGGGGCTGCCACAGGGAGGAAGGGGTCAAGCTATTTTCTAAAGCTCCTGTAGGCCAGATAAGGAATAATGGATGGAAACTGAACAAGGAGAGATTTAACCTGGAAACAAGGAGAAACTTTCTGACAGTGAGAACAATCAACCAGTGGAACAGATTGCCCTTGGAAGTTGTCGGAGTGCCATCAGTTGAGACTTTCAAGAAGAGATTGGACTGCCATTTGTCAGAAATGGTGTAGGGTCTCCCGCTTGGGAAGGGGGTTGAACTAGATGACCTATAAGGTCTCTTCCAACTCTGATGATCTGTATCTGTATCTATCATCACCTGATCACCATCATTATCTTCTTCATCACTGCCACATTATTCCTTTCTTTCTATGCTGCTGTGTGACACAATAAAATACCTATGTATGAATGACAAAGGATAGCCACAAAAGCTATAAGTAAATGAAAATGACTTTTTCAGAGTTCAATTCATTTTAATTAGTGTAATTAATCTGACAGTCTACTAATTTGATATTACATAATGCTCACTATCGATATTATAAAAATATTGAATTTGTTTGTGCAGACATTAATTTAATAGCATATTACGGATATTTTAATTTAAGAAATAAATAAAGGAAGTTGCTTCTTGCAGAATCTTTCCAGTAGATGAACCTCCATGCCAAATATTGTCTTTGTACATTATAAACAATTAATTTAAGAATACAGAAATTAAATTATCAGTTGATGTCATTCAAGATTGTTATGTCCCTGGAACTTAAAGAAGTTCCCACCCAGGTCCGTTCGCGCTGCGGGGGCGGTTGCCCCCTCTCATTGGTTGGTTCTCCCCAGCAGCCAGCTATAAAAGCAGGCTGCGGGGTCCGACCAGTTGCTGATCGCTGCGAGCCAGTTCCAGGCTTGGCAAGCACGTTCAGTCCTTTATTATTCTAATAAAGTATTTGTTGCATCCATGCCCTGGTTCAGCCTCTCATTTCCCAAACTTAACACTGGCGACGAGGGTGGGATGGCTACCAGAGGCACAATGCAACCGCTGAATCACTAGCCGCTGATCCGTAGCCAGAGAGAACGATCAGCAGGCGATAAGAGCAAACGCTGATCCGCAGCCAGAGAGAGCGGTCAGCAGGCAACGAGAGCGAACGCTGATCCGCAGCCAGAGAAAGCGGTCAGCAAGCAGCGAGAGTGAGAAGCGTCTGTAGCCGCTAGTTAGCCAAGCTACAGGGAAAGTGAAGCGCTGCGAGCCGCAGCCGCTCGTTTCTTTAGGCGCGAAATTCAAACGGCTGTCATTTGAATTTCCGCCCTAGAAGTACAGCGCGGTGCTGTATTACAAGTCACTGACGCCCACGCAGGCGCGAATTTCAAAACGCTGCCAACGACCGTTGCAGCCTAACCTCGTGTTAACCCAGAGAGAGAGAGAGAGTTGTGAAAAACCTCTCCAGAGCTGAAGTCACTTGCCTGCCACGGGCACAAAAACCTTCCTTGCTGCTGCCCCAGAGAGATTTTCTCAACAGATTATTCCAACCTGATTTCTTTTTCATCATGAACTCCAACCCGGTTTTCCCAGCGTTCAAGCCGGATGAGGAGAAATGGGAGTCATACAAGAATCGCTTTAACCATTACATCGACGCAATTGGGTTGGCTGATGCAGGGGAGCACCGGAAAAAATCATATTTCCTGATCTACTGTGGAGCCATCGTCTTTGATACTGCCACAGCACTCGTGGCTCCACGTGAGTTAAAAAACGTTCCCTGGACAGAACTGTTAGAAATCCTTACTAACCACTATTCTCCTAGACCCTCACAGATTGCCAGGCGGTTCACTTTCCGAATGAGGAAGCAATCAGACAAAGAGACCATCAACCAGTACATGGCTGCCCTCAGAACTTCAGCTCTCCATTGTGGGTTTGGGACCTACCTGGAGGACATGCTCCTCGACCAGCTAGTCTGCGGAGTCAAGGACCTTCACCTCCAAAGGCGCCTACTCGCTAAGAAGGACCTCAACCTCGCGCAAGCTGTCGAGGAAGCCCTGGCAGCAGAGCTGGCAGCACACTCAGCCACCGAAATCCAAGGTCCCGCTTCCAAGCAAAGTGCAGTTTCAGTCCACTCCTAGTGATGAAAACGACATCCACCGCCTCACCAATGCCAGGCATCCGCAGGTAGGAGCCAAGCAAGAAAACATCGGTCCACCCAAGCACATCACCCTGTGCCTATCCTGTGGTGGATCTCACCTGAGGACCACCTGCAAATTCAAGGGAGCCACTTGCAACATTTGCCACAAAAAGGGGCACATCGCTAGAGTCTGCCAGGCCACTCACAACTCGGCACAAAGGCACCCCTCCTTTTCACATTCAGGACCCCAAAGGCAAGTATTGAACTGTCGCACTCGCCACCATGCTAAGCACGCTTGCCATGCCATTAGTAAAATTTCTCTCTCTGTTTTGTTAGAAGGTAGACCTTGTCGCATGGAGGTTGACACGGGGTCAGCGCTCTCAATTATCTCTTGGAGCACCATCAAGAGACTACAGCCCAATCTATCCAGAAACCGGCTCCAGAAGTGCCAGTTTAGCCTGAAGGGCTACCAGGGGAAGGACATTCCTGTGATCGGCAGAGGCAAGTTTCTTGTCAATTTTAAAACTTTCAAAGGCCACCTACCTCTAGTGGTAGTTAACGGCAACCTCCCCACACTCTTGGGGCTTGATTGGTTCCCCCATCTCGGCCTAGGGTTAACAGGAGTCCATGCTGTCTCAACCTCAGACACTGACTCCTTATTCGCTGACTACTCAGACGTATTCAGCAATGAACTGGGGTGTTATAATGGTACCCCTATCTCATTCTCAGTCGACCCCCAAGCAGTCCCAATCAGGCTAAAACCTCGTAGAGTTCCATTCGCTATTCGGCCTAAATTAGATGCAGAACTGGATAAATTATTAAAACAAGGGGTCATTGAGCCAACAGATTTCGCCAAATGGAAGACGCCCATTGTCACACCCCTCAAAAAAGATGGTAGCCTGAGAATTTGCTCGGACTACAAAACCACAATTAATAAATTTTTGCAAGTTAGCGCTTACCCAGTGCCCGTCATTCAGCACTTATTACACACTTTTGAACCTGGCAGCATTTTTGCCAAATTGGACATGTCTCAAGCGTATCAACAGTTCCCTGTTGACAACCAAACAGCGGAACTCCAGACCATTGTCACCCACAGGGGTGCTTTCTGGTGCAAGCGTCTCCAATTTGGCGTAAGTGTTGCCCCAGGCATTTTTCAATCCCTCATGGAGCGGATTTTGCAGGGCCTCCTGGTGTAGTACCCTACTTGACGACATCTTAGTCTCGGCCAGGGACAGACCCCAACTCTTCCAGAGAGTTCGAGCAGTGTTAGAGAGGTTCAGACAGCATGGCCTCAAATTAAAAAAAAGAAAAATGTGCCATTGCCACTAGACAGGTGGACTTTCTGGGTTATAAAATTGACGCCTCAGGCATTCACCCCCTGGGTCAAGGTTAAGGCAATTCACGAGGCACCCACTCCAACCTCCAAAGTGGAACTACAGGCCTTTTGGGGCTCTTGAATTTTTACGCATCGTTCCTGCCCCATAAAGCATCTGTGGCGGAACCCCTGCACAGACTTTTGGATAAAAATCGGCTTGGCATTGGGGTCACAAGGAAGACTCCGCTTTTCGGCGCAGTCAAATCACTACTCACGTCGGAGGCGGTCCTTATTCAGTTTGACCCCAACCTTCCATTAGTGCTAGCAGCGGACGCATCCCCTTTTGGAATTGGGGCAGTGTTAAGCCACAGGCTCCCCAATGGCTCCGAGGCCCCCATCGCTTTTTTTTCCAGGACGCTCTCTGCAACAGAGCGCAACTATAGCCAAATCAATAAGGAAGCTTTAGCAGCTGTCGCAGCTGTGAAGAAATTCCATGAATTTCTTTTTGGCCACTTTTTCGAGCTGGTCACGGATCATAAGCCTCTCCTGGGCCTACTCGCAGGTGACAAACAGACCCCTCAAGTCCTGTCTCCTAGAATGACGAGGTGGACTCTTTTCCTAGCGGCATACTCGTATAGACTCATACACCGTCCAGGTAAAACATTGTCTCACGCAGATGCCCTCAGCCGATGCCCCCTGCCGGCTCCAGCTGAGGATCCTGCCCCGGTCCACGCTATTTTTGAGGTCAACCAACTGGACCTCCTCATCACTGCCCTAGACATTGCTGTCAAATCCAAGGCAGACAAAACGATTGCCCAGGTACTGGACTGGGTGAGGAGGGGGTTGCCGGGCAGTGATGTTGAAACCAAATTCATGCCTTTTAAGACCCGCCTACAGGAGTTATCCAGTTTGCAGGGATGTTTGCTGTGGGGCACACGAGTGGTCATCCCGACCTCACTGCGTACCCGAGTTCTAGAGGTGCTGCACGAGGGCCACCCTGGCATCGTCAGGATGAAGGCATTAGTGCGAAGCTACGTATGGTGGCCGGGCCTCGACGATGACATCATCAGATGGGTAAGCTCCTGCCATCCCTGCCAGGAATCCCGTCCATCCCCTCCAATTGCCACACCCACCAAGTGGGAAAGCGCCAGCGCACCTTGGTCCAGGATCCACATCGACCTAGCGGGCCCAATGCCCGGCAAAATGTTCCTGGTGGTCGTGGACTCTTACTCTAAATGGATTGACGTAGCACAACTATCCACAACCACCACGCAAGCGGTTACCAAGGTATTAACTCGCCTGTTCGTAACACACGGGCTTCCAGACTCAATTGTTTCCGACAACGGCCCCCAGTTCGCATAGGCCGAGTTCAGTCGCTTCGCTGCCAACCTGGGCATCCGCCACATCTTCACGGCTCCCTTTCATCCTGCCAGTAACGGATTGGCAGAAGGAGCCGTTAGGACCACCAAAGAAGCCCTAGCTAGGTTCAGCAAGGAAGACTGGCACCACAGACTCTCCCGTTTCTTGCTGAGCCAGCACTCAACCCCGTGCACAGTCACTAATAAGTCCCCGGCTGAACTCCTGATGGGTAGACGCCTGCGGACTGTATTGGACAGGCTTCACCCACATTACTGCCCTGACTCTCCCCTCGCTTCCACGTCGGGGTTAGGCATTTTGTCTTACAGGAACCCGTGTTCGCGAGGAACTTCGCTGGAGACCCTCTGTGGATCCCGGGCGAGATCGTGGCCATCACCGG
The DNA here is from genome assembly GCF_049901715.1 of Pseudonaja textilis. Taxonomy (NCBI): domain Eukaryota; kingdom Metazoa; phylum Chordata; class Lepidosauria; order Squamata; family Elapidae; genus Pseudonaja; species Pseudonaja textilis. Next base: position 176,868,789 of record NC_141991.1, read on the forward strand.
GCCCAGGTCGTATCGAGTCAGACTGGAGGATGGCCGGGTCTGGAGAAGGCACCTGGATCAGCTGCGGAGACGCCAAGGCACTCCCGTCAGCAGTGACTCATGGGTGCAGACCGGTGCAAGGCTTCAGCATCAACCCCACATCAGCACCAATCCCGGGGACCAATTAATGCCTGCAGCCGAGTCAGAGAGCTCGAACACGAATCGTGACCACCAGATGGCCAACCAGTCCGAACCAGCCAACGAAAGCACATCCCCAGTAACCAGCCCTACGAGTCCCGAACCGGCGCTGACCGAGGAACACGCTCGTGACATCCCACTGGTCCAACCTTCCCTTGCAGACTCTGAACTACCAGACAACTCCCCAGAGTTGCGCCGTTCTGGGCGCCAGCACAAGCCTCCCGCGTATCTTAAAGACTATGCGTGTTCGCATCTGGGGGGAAGGGGTGTTATGTCCCTAGAACTTAAAGAAGTTCCCACCCAGGTCCGTTCGCGCTGCGGGGGCGGTTGCCCCCTCTCATTGGTTGGTTCTCCCCAGCAGCCAGCTATAAAAGCAGGCTGCGGGGTCCGACCAGTTGCTGATCGCTGCGAGCCAGTTCCAGGCTTGGCAAGCACGTTCAGTCCTTTATTATTCTAATAAAGTATTTGTTGCATCCATGCCCTGGTTCAGCCTCTCATTTCCCAAACTTAACAAAGATCTTTTTTATTCTAATATCAAAAATGTGATAAAGTAAACTGATGAAGATATCATTTAATTTAACATTTCAGTGTTGAGACTGTCTGCCTACACAATGAGTTTGGGCAGCTTACAATTAAAAGAGAATTAAAAAGAGACATATATCAAACAAAGAGGATATAACTGACCAGAAGAATGATTTTTTAACATAAAAAGACTCAAAAACATCCCAGATCAAAAGGGTTTGATTATCACCCTAATCCAAGACCTGAGAGAACAACCAGGTTATAAACAAAATTGAAAAATAAGTAAAATGGATGCTGTACAGATCTCTGGGGAGGACATAATTCCAGAATGCAGGAGCCATTACTGATATAATTAAATTACGATGTTTTTTGGAGTAATATATTGGGGATCCCAACCTTTTGGGAAACATATTGGCAAATAATGTGATTGCTTTGATGGGTATAGTCAATCACTGAACACCAATACCCTGAAGGCAAATGGATACAGTTGGTCCCCATGTTCCACTCAAATATTTGTGTTCACATTGGATCCTTTTTATGATTGTCAGTTGTCTGGGCAAATAGCTGCAGTCCGCTATTATTTTTGTTTTGTAAGAATGCCTCTGGGGCCCCGGAAGCATTTTTAGAAATAATAATGTATGTTTGCAGATGGTACTTTGTTTTGCGGTATGTTAGCTACATGTACATTATTTCTCTTCAGCTTCTCCCTTTGAGAGAAAGTGTGAGTGAGTTAATACAGAGGAAGTCAACGTGAGTGGCGCAATGGCCCCCAAATGATTCAGAGTTTTCTTTTTATCCACAAAAACATGTCAAAATAGCTCTCACTGTTTCACTTCTTTGTGATGGCTGCTGAAATAGAGAAGGGACTTGTCTCAAATGTACTTCCAAATAACCTCCATTTAAATAAATATATGTTATAGAAAGCCATTGCTTGAAAGAACCTGAATTTTCTGAACTTTACATTTTCAGAAAAAAAAAGCTAAAAATATATTCATGGGGATTCAAGCAAATGCACACATTAATATGAAAAAGGGTAGAATACATTTGAAACTGTGAACCATATGAAATTAACATGTAATGGATGCTGACTATTTGTCATCCCAACCATTTCCACTATTGCTATCACAAAGTAGTTAAGGAAATATATTCATTTTTCAAAGCTTCCCATAAAATCTTCAGAGAATTCTTCTGTCTCATCCTTTTCCCTTCAAAAAGCCACCACAGACATCTATTAAAAAATAATAATTGTTTAGGTAGTGATGACGAAACTGCTGATCTAGAAACCAGGAGATGGGTCCAAGTCCTGCCTTAGGCATGAAAGCCAGCTGCGTGTCTTTGGGCCAGTCACACTCTCTGTCAGTTCAACCACCTCACAGGGGTGTTGTGAGGAAAATAGGAGGAAGTTGTTTAGGTATGTTCACCACCTTGGGTTACTTATAAAGTATTAAAGGCAGAATAAAAAAAAGTTTACATTTTTCAATCCTTTAAAAAGTTGAGACTGTCTCTCTTTGTGTCTCTGTCTCTCTCTGTCTCTCTCTCTCTCACCACACACAGTGAGAGTTTGATATTTTAAAATTTTCCACAATTCCAAAGAAGTTTACATATTTAATAAAGGCACAAATACAAATCTTTATCTGCAGTAATAAATTGGATGATATTTTACAGAACACAAGAAAAGAGTTTCTCTATGCACAGTTCTTATCAAATTGATACACTTTTGAAAACATAATAGGAATTTTTTAAAGTTAATCTTACAGTACAGGCATAGTTTCTTTCCTAAGAAGAAATTTTGGTCTTTTCTTTTGAACTATGTTCTATTTTCGAATGTACAAAGAATACATGTGTGGATCAATGGAAAGCTAATCTGTTTTAATTAAGTAGCTTTTTTAACCTATTATTTTAATACATGTTTGGGCTCTTTTCAAAAGCAGGAAATTGGCATCCTCTATACTTTATAAGATTGGGGACATGGGGACATCCTTTGCTACAGTACAGACTATAGTAAGCTTAGATTTGCTGATAAGTCTGTGAATAATCCACCTATGTGAAGCTGAAATGAACATTTTGAAAATGATGGAAAACGGTGGAAAACTGTCTTGGTCGCCCTGAATGCTCATCATTCACACCAGGTAACAAGCAATCATTGCTAGAGCAAGAGGAGAATGTATTTCAAGAAATTTAAGCCCAAAAGCAAACAAAATGAAACCTGGAGAACAATGCATCTGGAACGTGTCTGGAGTTTCTCCAAGCTTCTAATTAGGGTTGCATTGTCACGGAAAGGAGGAAAAGCGCTGTTGCATTTTGAGGAGGTAAGGAGAAGCATTATGATACTCTTCTCTGATTCCAATGGCAGATGTGCTCAAGTCCTGCAGAACTGGCATCTGGTTCCCCTGCTGTGCTATGGATGGGTGTTGCAATCAGGCTTCCCTGGAGAGGAATTTGCAGTCACGGCCAGCAAACAGCCGACAGAAGTATATATTCAAGGTCACTTAACACATGGTATTTACACACTTCGCCTCTCCCCTCCCAATAACCGTATTGTGATATTCAGAACAGATGCCGTCTGACAGATACATTAACTTGTCTGGTATTGGGTATCTGTGGGTCCATGCTTTTCATGAGCTTGTTTTACAAAAAACTTAGCACACTCTGGAGACTCTTATTGAGTGAAATAAATAATAGAGGTGTCAGTTTAATACAGATTTCTATATATTTATCCATACACACTGTCCTGATGCTAAAAAAAATAGGTCAGATGACAACTTCTGACCATTTTAACATATGATGAGATTTACAATGTAAACAAATCCAAACAAAAGAGAAAAGTATATATCAACATTCATATTATGGAATATATGTGTGTGTGTGTGTGTGTGTGTGTGTGTGTGTGTGTACTGTGTTGCTCTGAAAACACGACCCACCCCAATAATAAGCCCAACCCTAATTTTTTGTGGGTGGGCCTAATATTACCTCTACCCTGAAAATACGCTTGGATGGGTGTGGCCAGCACAAGTGGCGGCAAGGGCGTGGGGCAACTGTCCAGCTGCAGCTACAGATCGCTGGCCCCTTGGGGCAGCACAAATACTGCTTTTGCCTTTCTCTTTCTAAGTGCAGAGCTTCTGCTTGTTGGGCCGCTGAAGCTGGCAGCTCCATGGCCAGCTGCTTTGCTTTTTCCATCTTTTGGGGAGGCTCGTGGGAGGCTTTTGGGTAAAGGGGAGGAAAATGGGGAGGGGGGATTTTCCTGCCTGCCATCTATTCCTCAAGCTCAGCACAGACTGAGGGAAGGATGGCAGGCAGGAAAATTCCCCTTTTCCATTTTCTTCCCATTCACCAAAAAGTCTCCATTCCGAACATTGAAGGTTCAGAATGGAGGTGGCAGTGCATCTTTCCTGCTGCACCTCAAAAAAAAAAAAAAAGACTGCCTTGAAAATAAGCCCAAGTGCTTATTTTTAAGTCTAAAACAAAATAAAACTCAGTCTTACATATATAGCCTGGGAAACTGTCCCTTTGTGAGTCAACAAGACAGAGGGATACAATCAAAATCAAATGAGGTACTAATACCACTCTATAAAGCCTTAGTAAGACCACACCTGGAGTATTGCATCTAGTTTTGCTCACTATACTATAAAAAAAATGTTGAGACTCTAGAAAAAGTACAGAGAAGAGCAATCAGGATGATTAGAGGACTGGAGACTAAAACATATGAAGAACAGTTACAGGAACTGGGCATGGCTAGTCTAGTGAAGAGAAGGACCAGGAGAGACATGAGAGCAGTCTTGCAATATTTGAGGCGTTGCCACAGGGGGTCAAGCTATTTTCTAAAGCTCCTGTAGGCCAGACAAGGAACAATGGATGGAAACTGAACAAGGAGAGATTTAATCTGGAAATAAGGAGAAACTTTCTGACAGTGAGAATAATCAACCAATGGATCAGCTTGCCCTCAGAAGTTGTCTCATCACTTGAGATTTTCAAGAAGAGATTGGACTGCCATTTGTCAGAAATGGTGTAGGGTCTCCTGCTTGGGCAGGGGGAGATGGACTAGATGACCTACAAGGTCCCTTCCAACTCTGATTATCTGTTACTTTTTATTTGATTACCACCATCTTATCAGGTGCTTAGGAGCTGAGGACTTGGCAGCATCTGCAAACAGCCAGTGACTTAATAGCTGGCCACCAACAATCCAACCAAGCAATAAGAAGCCACACCCAACCAGGCATGACATAAATACAACACATAGAATAGCCAAAAGTAAACATCCTGGTGAGAGAGAAGTTCCCTGAGGATGGGCACCAGCATGGGTCCAAAAGTTCAGAGGACTAAACCTCTGGTCCCGGGGACTGAACCAGATTGAATCCAGAAAAATGTCTCTGTGGTGTGTTGTCCTAATGAAAATCTCCATTTTGTGGGAGCCAATATTATTGTTATAGTTCTCCCTATTACAAATAACATTAGATGAGCAGATATTATTATTATTATTATTATTATTATTATTATTATTATTATTATTATTATTATTATTATTATTATTATTATTATTATTACAATGTATGTGGCTCCTTTGCCATGCTCTATGGCTGCTATTTTAAAGAAACCCAGAGATTGTAAGTGTGATTGCCCAATAAGTGAAATTGCACAAAGGGACTATTTTTTTTTTATTGGGACAATGGTTATTTGTATCAAATGGCAAAGAACATTCTAAGTCATTCAAAAGCACCTGGGTAAATGTTGGAATCAAGGATTGGTGCTTATTCTCTTAGCTGCTACCAGGTCTTCTTGGTAAAGCTGACATTTATGGGAACAATAGCCACTGATTGACATCTTCATTTATTTAGAAGCACAAGAAAGGATAGCTGTAGCAAACATTGCATATCTGGAGATTTATCTTGGACTGCACTTGTGTCCTCAAAGCCTCTGATATTGATTGAATTTTTTTGCATTGGCACAGAAGGTTAAGTTCCTCAATCCTTTCTTAGGAAGGAAATGTCAGTTTGGCTAAGACGTAGGGCTTTAATCAGTCCAATTTCTCAAAAGTTTTCTTCACTTTAAAATGAAACTTCTGGGTTTTTTTTTTCCTAACAGCCTTGCTGAAATTTCGTTATAATTTTTTTAGAGATATTTTGACTTTCCTTATCAGTATGATCGAGCTGAAGGAACTAAGCTGGATGTCATCCATTACACAACCCTTTGGTACTGTGTGTCTGTAATGGATGTCCTGTTTCCCAACCATCTACTTAAGTGCAAGAACCTCGGATAGGACAACCTGGTTTAAATGCTTCTGTTTATTATACAAAAGATAAACGGTTGGAAAAATGGAGAACAATTATCATCACATTATTAATGAAAGCTTCATCTGCTTTAGTTGCAGGCTAACAAAAGGTTCCTCCGGAGGTGCTTAAAATTGGAAAACCTTTAGAATAAAGCTCATATAGCCTGAAAAAAAGGAGAAAATATGAACGGTAAAGTAAGTGGAGAATGAAACTTGAGGGAAATGACAGAAGTAGGGGGAGCTAACAGGTAAGGCATGAAAGAAATAATTTGAGTTCTTAAGCCATAATGTCATTTTGGGATGTGTGATGTGTGAATCCAATCTCTGTGATTTTGAAATTATTAATATGGTGTGGCATTGCAAAGCAGATAAACCTGGCAATTGTGGCTTACTCAAGAAGCCATAGTTAAAGCAAAATATGATCTACCTCCACTGTTTCAAAACAACAACAACAACCCCGCAGTCTGCATCTTATGGTAGACACCAGGCTTTTAAGCATATTGATATAGGATGAGTAAAAGAATAGGGAGACATAATTTGTGATCTAAGATTTAAATGCAGGAAACAGAGAAAAGAATGGGGGTGAGGGATGGAGGGGAGGTCAAGGATGATAAAAACCTACCCACATTGCCCTAATTAATAATATGATTTCTTTGGTATTAATTTAGTGTGTGTTATGATAATCTGCCATTGTGTATTGTAACTCAGGCTTTATGGCTTAGTCCAAATCCAGTAGGAGCTTTTGAATTAGCATTATGACTGGGCATCATGTGTGAACCTCACAAAAGAAGGCTTGATTAGATTTATGTGATACTATAGCGGCCCCCAAGCTTTTGGGGAAGGGGGACTGGTTGGTTCTGTGGAGAGAGGTTTTTCCACAGACTGGAGGAAACATACTTTTGTGTGCTGCATGTGTCCCACGGATAGGACTTTGCATGTTTGCATGGCCCAGTTTCTGGCATGCCGTGAACCAGTGAAGGTCTATGGACAGGGGGTTGGGGACCCCTGTGCTACTGGCAAGTAAGTTTGGAATAAATAATTGTAGCCTAAAAAATTTGTAATTCATTCTCAGTGAGAAGAAAGCCAAGAGAATGTAATGGTTAAGGTGCTGAAGTGATGGCAAGGAGATCCAGATTCTAAGTCTCCCATAAATAATGGGAGTTGGCTGTGTGACTTTGGGCTGCACCAGGATTTCCCCTCAGTTAGTGTTTCTCAACCTTGGTAACTTGAAGAAGTGTGGACTTCAACTCCCAGAATTCCCCAGCTAGTTGAAGCCCGCACCTCTTCAAGCTGCCCAGCTCTGAGACAAGCTGGCTGAGAACAACCCCACTCATGCTTCATATACAGATTCACTTTAGCCTCAGGTAAAACAAGCAAAAGAAGGACAAACTCTAAGAACAACAACAACAACTGAGTCCCTGTGGGAGGAATTTTGTCAGTTGTGATTTCCTCTCTCAGTGATGCATTATGAAAGTCTAAGATAGAAGTGTGAACCAAAACCAAAGTGTTTGATATGCATCAATTAATTTCACATTGATTTGAACTAATTCTTGACTGCAGGTTCCTTCCTTTTCACTATTGTACTGAGCGGTCACTATTGTACTGAGCGGTCAACAAAATAAACTTCTGGACACATTTGTCCATTTTTTTTTTGAAAATATACGGTATTGGTGAAAAATAAAAAAGCTGCAACCCACTCTTACAGCTATTGAAGCCCTCTTAAGAAATCTTTAAAGTTGGGACACATTTTCTGGTTGGCTTCCTCTATAATATATTTTGGTGACCTCTGATTTGAGCATTGCACTCGTTTCTGGTAGATCCTGCTAGTGATAGGTTGCTAAGCAACTAAGCTCATATGATCTATTGTCATTTCAATGAATGACCCAAACAGATAAAAGGAAGTTTTGAAATATAATGGATTGGAAAAGAAAAGGGAGGGGAAATAAACCCAATAAAAATGCCCTAATACAAGCGGCTCAATAACGCATTTTATCTGAAACTAATTTCTGGCAATGAAGAGAACTGTCTTGAAGGAGTACTTTGTATAATTTAATAGAACAGGAAGGAGGCAAACCTTGTCCCAAAGAGTCAGTCCTTGACTTTTTCTAAAACCAACTTAATTTGCAGTTAGTTCCAATCCGTAGGCAATGGAGCTCTCTACTGGAGCATTTTAAATTATTATTATTATTATTTTACAATTAGGCCATTTTGACTGCTCAAAAGGAAATCCCAATTTGGCTGATAAAATTGTTGAACTGATATAATAATTTCTTCCTTTGCAAGCTCAGCAAACAATGGAGCTGTTGTTTTGGGGGGATTTGTTTTTGCAATTCTAGAACTTGTTTGGCAGTATTGCAAGGATAGTTCAGCAAGTTTGAAGAATTCCACAAAAGCAAATCCACTTTACCCGTAAATCTGAATATTTAAGAATCTATTCCATTGATTCATTAACTTGCAGATTATTCATTTATTGCAATGAATGAGTTTAAAAAAATATGTCAAAGTAGTAAATGCAGTCAAGAAACAAGAGTCTTGAGACACTCTGAAGGTAAGAACTGCTATGGTAGCTTATAGGCACTTACCATCCTATTAGTACCACTTACCTCCTATTAGTCTCTAATTTAGGAAATTTTACAGATTAGTGGTACATCAAGTCATTTGAATATTGGAAGTCCCAGTTGTTCCTGCCTGTGGCCAACAAATGAAGAGATGGACTGGCATTCAACATTCCTAATAGCTGGAAGCTTCCAGTGTTCCTAATTCACTGGCTATATTAATTCAATATCATTTACTGCTAAATGCTATCATTTTTGCAAGCTTTCCATGATCTGATAATCACTCAAAAGAAAGAAATCAGCCATTAAACTGTGGGTATTGGTAATTATTTACTATACCTGTGAACATTCTCCTTTCCAGTACTCTGTTTTATCAGGTGAGGTTTAAGCTTAGAAGTGCTGACATTTAGTGTTGCCATAAACAGATTATACATTATAAAGGTATTTCTTTGATTTTCACTATGGAGGTATACTGTTCTGATAACTAATTCTAAGTTTAATACGTACATGTATGAATTATAGATCATCTTATGCAGGGAAAATCACAAAACTACAGTCAGATCCAAATAATTTTGTATTAACTTCAAGGTCAAGCATAGAGAAAGATCTGAGAGCAACCTCATTACTTCTGTTTCATTTCTCAAAAAGAATGGGAAGCGGTGATGATATATTGTCTTTAAGGTTGGGTGTTATATGAATAGGCTATCAAGTGAATTCTAAATCACAGCCTGCCCACTGCATTTTGCATTGACTGAAGTTTCTGAACTTTTTTCAACAAGGGAAACTCTTACAGTGATTTAAGCATGAACTAACCAGGTTAGGTTTGTCTTAAAAAAGTTAAAAAAAGCACAGGTGGGGTGACAAAGAAAGATGAGCAAAGGCATTTCATTCCTGGTTGTAATAGTCACCTGGCTCTCCAGGTAAATATTGAAGGTTAAGAAGTTGCCACATTGAACTTTTGCATTTGTAGCGAGTGAGAAGTTTCAGATTTCTAGGATGAATTATTTAAATTATTTTGTTCAGTCACTTGCTGCATTCCGGTAATGGTTCAGTACTCCTTACCATCTGTTGATAAAAAGAGATAGACGTAGGTATCATCAGCCCCATGATGAGACCTAATTTCATAACTTGAAATGAACTTCCTTGGCATTTTTATGTAGTTAGGAAGAACATAATGACAATTACAGAACTCTATAGAACTGTACTGTATAAATTAGAGCAGGGGTCCCCAAACTTGGCAACCTTAAGACTTGTGGACTTCAACTCCCAGAATTCTCCCAAAATAGCTGGCTGGAGAATTCTGAGAGTTGAAGTTCACAAGTCTTAAAGTTGCCAAGTTTGGGGACCTCTAAGCTAAAGGTACATAGTTTGAGCCCCGCTGAATGTCTTGAGTATAGCCCTTATTAACTTCAGCTTGCCATTAACAAATGTGATCTATAATATGATAAAGGGGGAAGCTTTAAATGCACAATTAAAAAATAAATTTAATAATATATGTAAAGAAGCCATGTTTCTCTAGCATGATTCCACAGAACATTTTTTTCTTTGGAGGGCAACTTGTGTTGTGGGAAAAGTTTCATAGTCCTGCTATAATCTAGTCACTGTGTTATATTAGGTAGCAAGAACAAATATCCTGTGCTACCTTATGGAAAATGTTCAATTAAAATAGAACTTGAACACTGCAGAATGATTCCTTTAATGTCCTTTTCAGCAAGGACATGCTAATAATATTCTTTGCCGATCTCTGTTCTTGAGTTTATTTATTTTATTTTTTATTTTATTTATTTTGTCAAGTGATTATAAGATAACAAGTATAAGTATAAACATAGTTATGAATACATGAAATGGATACATATAAGAAAAAGAAACAATAGGGCAGAGATGGTAGGCACGTCGGTGTGCTTATACATGCCCACTACAGACCTCTTAGGAAAGGGGTGAGGTCAATAGTAGACAGTCTAAGGTTAAAGTTTTTAGGGTTTGGGGAAGAAACCACAGAGTCAGGTAGAGTATTCCAGACATTGACCACTCTGTTGCTGAAGTTGTATTTCCTGCAATCAAGTTTGGTGCGGTTAACCTTGAGTTTGTATCTATTGTGTGCTCTTGTGTTGTTATGGTTGAAGCTGAAGTATTCATTGACAGGTAGAACCATTTATACACTATACTTAGATCGGACCGAAGGCGGCATAGTTCTACGTTTTCTAGGTCTAAAATTTCAAGTCTGGTGGCATAAGGTATTCTGCAATGAGTAGAGGAGTGGAGAACTCTTCTTGTGAAATATTTCTGGACTTTGTCAACTGCGTTAATATCAGATACGGAATGCAGGCTCCAGACTGATGAGCTGTATTCAAGTATTGGTCTAGCAAATGTTTTGTATGCTCTAGTTAGTCGTGTGACATTTCCAGAGAAAAAGCTATGTAAGATTAGGTTAACAACTCTAAACGCCTTTTTGGCTATGTAGTTACAGTGGGCCTCTAGCACTTAGATCTTTAGAGATGAGTACTCCAAGATCCTTGACAGAGGTTGGATCATCAACAAGGTCTTGACTATTCAGCCTGTATTTTATTTTCTGATTTTTTTGCCAATATGTAAGACAGAGCATTTATTATCCCTCCATCAAAGAGTTCTTATGCCTTAATTCTTAGTGGCAATGTCAGCTTTATTTGTGAGAATTTGAGTGGTTGCCTAGCTTTCTTTTTCCCTAGCCAGGACCACCAGCATTTTTTTTTTTTAGCAAGGACATTTATTCCTTCTGAAGGCAAGAATGTGACAGTCAACTCTGCCATTTGCTTCTATGGATGTTTTTGTGCAACACCTACCATCTTCCACTTTGTATCAACTGCTAACAATTCTCCCTGTCCCAAACATACACAATGTGTTATGTTTTATGTATATGTGCATTTATAATGAGCCAACTTAGGTTTTGCTTCATGCTTATGAAACATATTCCAGTTTGTGAAAGTATAACAAATGTATCATACTTCAGTTTGCTTGACAATACTATTTGTTTTTGCTACTATGGATGAACATAGCTATCTCTCTGGAATATATAATAATGTTTCAAGCGACTTTGATAATGAAACTAATCATCTTACAACTTCTGCTAAACTACTGAAAACTGAAAAAGTGCATCAGGTAGATTATAATGATTGTACATTGGCCTCAATTAAAAAGAACTGGCATTCCAGCAGCAATAGCCCACGAATGAAGAAATGAAGAAAACATTCTATGACATAATCCGTCATAAACATAGTCCTTCCATTCCCCAGCATCCAGTTAGAGCTGAAGAAGCTTCTTGGATGGCAAGGGAAATATCTTCAAAGAAAAAACAGAAAGCCCAGTTGCCTCTTTGAAAAAGCATCTTTGAGACAACCATGACCTGAATGACTGAGAACCTCCACAGACATTCTACTTCAGTTTATGCCAACTTGTCTAGTTGATTTAAAAATAGTAAAGTTTGTTCAGAGGACAAAATAATATCCATAATGATAGTACTGTAACTCACAGGATTGGACTTCAATGCTATAGCCTCGGATGTTTTGGAATAGGGCTCTTCCACTCTCTTTGTCACTGGCTGGTGTTGATGGGAATAAAAGTTAAAAATAACAATAGCAGTAGCACTTAGACCAGCGGTCTTCAAACTTGGCAGCTTTAAGACTTGTAGACTTCAACGCCCAGAATTCCTCCTCTAGTCAGGAATTCTGGGAGTTGAAGTCCACAAGTCTTAAACTCACCAAGTTTGAAGACCCTTGACTTATATACCACTTCACAGTGCTTAGCTCCCTCTAAGCAGTTTACAGAGTCAGCCTATTGTTCCCAACAATCTGGGTCCTTGTTTATCAGTCTTGGAAGGATGGAAGGCTGAGTCAACTTTGAGCTGGTCAGGACTGAACTCTTGGCAATGAGCAGAGTCAGCCTGCAATAATGCATTCTAACAACTGTACTGTTATGGCTCCTAAAACAGAGGAAGAACAATAGAGTGTTGATCTTAGATATAAAGCATTACTGGGAAATCTGTGATCCATTGGCTGCATCCACTTAATTTTTCAGAACCCTACCTCCTGCACAGTCCAAGACAAATAACGTACTGTAATATCTTGGTTAAGAAGGAGACACAGGGTGAAGTCTCCATTCAGTTAAACAGCTTATTGAATGATTTTGGGCTAATCTCTTTCTCTGGGCTCAACCTTCCTTATAGGTTGGTTATACTGGGGATAAAATTACAGGAACATCCTTAGGTTTTTCTGTGTGGTCTGAGAAAAAAAAGAAATGCAATAAATTAGTGATAAGATTTTGTCCTAGGTTTTGGAAAAATAAGTGCTGAAATAGATACATTAAGCATTTAAGAGACTCAATACCCTTGTTTTTTTAAAAAGAGAAAACTATAAATCTAAAAATTTTCAGTTCAGTAATTCTTCGTTGTATGCTCCTCCCCCTTAAATTGTGTTCTCTGGCTATTTTTAAAAAGTTGCCTAATCTAGTACTAAGGACATTAATCTAACTTTCTTTAGATCTCAATCCATCTGATTTTTAAAATGATTTCACTGCTAAAGAATAATTTCACACTTATTCTTTTCTGTTTATATTAATGAGGACAGAAGTTGCATTTAATTTTTATCATTACACTACTGCTAGTGGGTGCAATATGGCTTCAATTTTATGTAGATCCTTATAAATGAACAGGTATGAAGTTTGTGTGGTGCTGTGCATCACTGGAAAAGAAAGAGATGTAGGCTGTTCTTGTAATGTGATTAAGAATTGTGATAATAATTTCATATTTCAGCATGACTATGAAATACAGGCAGTTTAAATGTTCTGCATGACTGTGTTAAGAGTAAAATTTCTAAACCAGACTAAAGTACAATTATTCACATCATTTTTCAATGTTTAATCCAGTACTATTGGCAATTACTTGTCTAGATAATGTTCGATTCATATAAGCTTGCAAAAACTGTTCATTTGTTGTTTTTAGGGATGAGATCAGTCTTGTAAATCTTTGCATTTATTTTACAAATAGCAGTTAGAAAAAGTACTCTCAAAAGTTAAATTTAGTTGAAGAGTCAAGGGCAGGAATATGATTTAGACTCCCACCCTTGGGAATCTCTGCCACTTCTGTTCTATATTTTTCATTTTTTTCATATTTCCCATCTTTTCTTTCCTACCTTACATTTCTTTATAGCCCTTCTCCACCCCCACACCCTCTTCCAGTGATTTACTTCTGTCTATCTTGTCCCCTTTCCACTTTCTTCTCCACTTTTCTCCTCTCACATTTGTTTCTATGTTACTTTGCCATTCTCATGCCTTTTGAATGTCTGTCAGATGTTAATTGAACTCTGTATTTGGATGGCAACTTAATTTAACAAACAGGCAAGTACTGTATAAAGGAGCCTTTGATTAACTCTAGCCTCAGAACTCTTGACAAAATAATAATGGATGGAATGCTTTGCTAAGTGAAGAAACTATAAGAGGTGTCTAAGTGTTTTCAGGAGTTAAAAAAACAGGGAGTTGCCCAGAATTCGGTTCATCTTGCTAAGTATTGTCAACTCTGACAGGCAAGATGTCAAACAAGAGATTTTTCAGTCTATTTTTAAATGCCAGAGACTGGACCTGGAAACTTGTTCATGAAAAATAAAAAAAACAAACATGTATTGCTGAGCTGTGGCTCATAGTGGTAGAAAAAAACTAGAAATAAAACAAAACCAAGATCTGTGTCTTTTATTACAGGTATCTACATTTTTATAAGCAGTGATATAACAGGAAAACAATGATGTGAGGGATACCTCTAAAGGTAAAAGTAAAATATTTTTAAAAGCAAAATAATTGCCTCCTACTTGTCTCTCTGTTATTTTGCCTCCTATCTCTATGTTACTTTGCCATTTCTTAAAAAAGCTATTGATTCCAATATTGATTTCTAGCGTTTATATTTGCCAGAAATGGGTCTTGACTCCAGCCTTATAAAGGGCATTAGTCTATCTATACTATAGCAACGGACAATACATTTTATTATTGTCATTCCGATACTGTTATTGCGGTAGGCATAAGGATAGCTTCCTTTGCTGCTTATGACAAGTATGACACTTTTTTTGATGTGAGGCCTAGCATAAGAGGTCCAAAAGGCATGACATTAGAGAATGGCTCATGGTTGAAAAGCATGAGGAATCTGATAAGCTGATTGGTCAATTGTTCTTAGCATATCATATATGTAACCTTTTTTTATCATACACACCCATCATTAAGTTTAAGTTCTTTGAAAAAAGGTCTTTGGCCTAATCAGAACTTGGATGACTACATCCATTTTTTGCCCCACTGAAATGTGGGTTGTATTACATTCCGCAAGGCTCAAATGGTGCCCTTGGCTCAAAAGGGATATATTTTAAATAAATAAAAATTCCAGTCATACTCCTAAGTACAAAAATCCCCAACAAATTAAAAGTTAGGACATTAAAAAGTAGATTTAAAAAATCTGCAAGATAAAAATATCCAGGATTTGGAAATATATATAAAAAATAATGGATTGGCTAAGGCCAGTTGATGCAAAGAAAACCTCTCTCAGAAATTCTTCAAGCTCTTCTCTATGACTTGCTGCACCTCAGATAGTGCAAGGATCTTCTCTATTGAAGATCTTAATGTTCAAATAGTGGGCTTCGTTTTGTTTCGGTTGTTGTCTTCTCCAAGGATAAGTCCATCCAGTTTTCTTGGGAACATGTTTAGAAGTGGCTGGTCATTGCCTTTTTTACTAGAGCTATGAGACAATGACTGGCTCAAAGTTACCCAACTAACTTTCTGTCAAGGGCAGAACTAGAATTTATGGTATCCTGGTTTCTAGCCCAGCACTTTTAACTACCATATCAAATTGGCTCTCATATAATTACATACAGGAAAAGAATGTGCTCTCTCATAGTCAAACATGCACACAGGGAGAGATGTACACACATACTAGACATGTAGACATATGCGAGTATATGGGAAATTAGTCAGTTATAGGTGAATTAATATAATTACTTTTTGAAGGGTGATATCTTTTGGGGAGCTAAACGTCTGTTTTTACTGAGTTCAGCTGAAGATTAGCTCATGTAGATCAGGGGTTTCCAACCTAGGGAACTGGAGGACTTCAAATCCCAGAATTTCTGGAGCACTTCAACTCCCAGAATTCCTCAGCCAGCTGTCTGGGGAATTCTGGGAGTTGAAGTCTTCCAGGCTTCAGTTCCCACGGTTAGAGACTCTTGATGTAGACTCTCTGTAATTTGTATCATCAATGTCGCTTTATTTATCATCCTATGGCAGTCTTCTAAATCAAGTTCCTTTCCTTTCCTTTTTTTTAACTGCCAGGGATCTTAAAAAGTGTTTCTAAAATCCAGAAAATGGCCCCTCAGAGACATCCCTTCAAACTTACTGTGCAAATTCCTCCAATACAATTAAACAATCTGAATTCATGACACATAAATTGTTAATATATTGCTAAATATGTAAGGAAAAAATACTTATCACATTTTTCCAGCTCACTGGTTCAGTTTCTACAATTTGCAACCCTAGCTTGCAATTCTTTTCCCATTACCTTTTATTATTCTGAGAGAAATAAAATACCATTAAGTTGGATTTATGATGACAAGATAAGTACAGTGTAGGAACACAGAGAGTGTGAGTTTAATGACACACAAATAAAGTTTAATGAAATATTTTGAAATGAAAATAATATTCAAACTAAATACATCTCTGCTATAAGTACGCATTATAATCATTGGAAAAGATTTATAAAAAGGGGGCATATCAAAAAGAGGAAATTGGATGCAAAACAGATAGAAACACAAAACTCTCATGGTTATTTTATAACTTTTTGTCAGGAGGTTATTGATGGCCTAAAATTTATTTATTCCTTCATTTATTTATTCATTCCTTCATTCCTTTATTTATTTATTTATTCATTCATTTATTTAATTTATTAGATTTATATTGCTACCTATTCGCCATGGTGACTCAAATTAATTCTTTAACTTATAATCACAAGTTTAAAAAACTAGAATGAGAAGAGTTTTTAAGCTGTTTAAGACCTGAAAAAGTACGTAGTCCTTATACAAGAAACAGTGGATGGGAATTAATCAAGAAAGAGAGAGAGAGGCAACCTGGAATTTAGGAGAAATTTCCTAACAGTGAAAACAGTTAACCAATGGAACAGCTTGCCTTCAGAAGTTGTGGGTGCTCCCTCACTGAAAGTTTTTAAGACAGGACAGCCACCTATCTAAAATGGTGTTGGGTCTCCTGCCTAAGCAGGGGGTTGGACTAGAAGACCTCCAAGGCCCCTTCCAACTCTTTTCTGATTGATGGATATATAAGGAGAGTGAGATAAAACAATTCCCTCTGCCTGTTATTATTAGATGTGCAGAACTAAAGTTAACTAGCCACAGATGAGATTTTATCTTTCTTCATCAATTTGACTTAGATCCTAGCGAAAGTCATACTTATAGCCAAGTTGGTCTATACATAAAGATTGTGCAGCACTCCAAAGGCAGAAAAGAGTTTTGGAGTCCATGTGGACGTATATGTAGCACTGATCTGGAGCTTAAGAAGATGCAACCTATTGTCCCAAAGGTGCTTCTTCCAAAAGACAACTGTACTTTCTTGTTTTTTTTTTCCTCTGAACATATTTTGCTTCTCATCCGTGAAGCTTCTTCAGTTCTGAATAAGCTCCTTGGGTGAGAAACAAAACGTTTTCTAAGAAAAACCAAGGAAGTCCAGTTGCCTTTCGGAAAAAGAACCTTTGGGACAACCATGACTTGGATAATTGAGAATCTCCATAGGCAACATGAAAACTAATGTGTCAAGCATGGGAAAAATAAAGAAATCCAGGCTGAATATAAAGGCTTATCGCAAGCTTATGCTCTCTATAGGAATTGCAACTACTAACGGTCAAAGCAAATAGGTGGTAGATAAAAGTAAATGGAATTCAAGATGGGCTGGACTTAAATCTCTCGTGGGCACAAGGAACTTGAGACTGATGGTGTGTTTGACCCTTCCCTCAAGTTCAGCATGGTCATTTCCTGCATGGGTTTTTTTTTCCCAGGATTGTATAGCTACCTTTGTGAAAAAAGATGGAGCTGTTTAAGGACAAGAAAGAGTGCTATGTGACACAAGTGTCCCTACATGTCCCAATGCATCATTTTGCTTTAGAATGTAAAGCATCACATGGTCCTACTATGCATAATGTATGCACAAAGCATCTATGTATAAATAGGTGCTGGAGACAAAAACGCAATCACTCCATGACACTGCTCTATCCTGCAGGAGTGAAAAGGGCTAATTATAGTGAACAGTAAAGAATAAATATTGATGTATTTACCTCCAATAGTGCCAGAGTACCGTCTAAAGATGAATCATTCAGCTATCTAGCTGACTTGATGAAGCTAACAAGTCTGGTTTAGATCACTATACCTACTGTAAGTTCATCTATTAAAAGGTAATAATGAACTCTTTAAATGTCATCCCTTCAAGGTAGGCTAAATCCAGAAACTGGTAGCAGAAAGATTCCAGGAATACTGCTTTATTTTTATATGGTATATAATAACAGGCTGCCAGAATTTCTCTTTGCCTCCTCTTGTACAAAGAGACTTAAAGAAGAATTATTCTGAATTTTATTTTTATGCCTTCTCCTTTCCCAGAGTGAAATTATGTCTTATTTTGTGTAAACTATGCTTGCGTGCTTTCTTCAAGGGTATCTATGAATTCCCTCTGTATGAAATAAAACAATATCTTAGTAGCAATATTTTAAATCTGGCCTGATCTGATATCAAGTTTGACATCTTTGGTTGTTGCTCAATTGACAGGGCACTGCCCCCGCTTCTCCTTGCTTTAGTTTTCTGTCTTCCTTCCTGCCTAAACAAGAAGGCAATAAACTAATGAAAAACCACCTGATATTCACTTTCCCTCTTCTTCAGTGGGAATGATCCAGAAGAAGAAAACAAGCAATTAATGGTATGATTCAGGGGTGGGATCCTTACCGGCATAACAACCGGTTCGCTTTGTGCAAGTACATGCCGAATGGGTGCATGTGCATTACTTACAAATTACCAGGTTCGGCAATCATTCACCTGCTCCAGCTGACGAGCGGCCCTCAGCTGTGCTGTGCAAAGCAGCTGAGGAGGAAAACGCAGAGACTAAAGGACAGCCTAGAGCGCGGGCGGGCAGGCGAGCGGGCCAAACAAACACTGAACTGGTTCGTAGCAGCGAACCGGTTCAGTGTCAGCTGCTCTTCGGAGCTACTGGTTCTATAGAACCAGGGCGAACCAGTAGAATCCCACCCCTGGTATGATTCCCCAAAATTGTACTGAAAATAACAAAATGTGCTTTTGGAGGTTATGATGTAATGTGCCCATTAAAACACATGTATACAACATGAAATCTTCCTAGGAGCTCATCAATGAAAGAAAAGGAGATGGTTGAGGAAAAGAGGAAAGGAATGATTATGTGAGTAGTAGAGAAAATGGGTTAGATAGAAATAAGAAAATAATTATTTTACTCAAGAAGAATTGGTTTAACAGGGGTGACACAGTGTTGAGATGAATGGCAGCAAAGGTTAATAAGGAGGTTAATAAACATGCAATTGACAGAGAGCATCTAGTGTCAGATCTAATTACAAACCGCGAATAGAAATTGACACAGAAGCTGACAGACAAGTGGAAACAACTCTTGGAAAAGACAACAGGCGAAGGATGACAACTGTAATGGAATAAGTACTGAACAGAACAACTAGAACCAATGTTTGATTCCTTACTTAAAGGACACCTTTATTTTATTTATTTATTGGAATTTGTCAAACAAAAATTAGAACAAGAATAAGAGAATAAAAATGCAATGACAGGGACAATAGGCACATTAGTGCACCTATGCATGCCCCCTGTACTGGCCACTTAAGTATGAAGTAAGGTCCAGGAAAGTCAATTTATGACTGAAACTGTGAAAATTTGTAGCTGAGACAACTGAATCAGGTAGGGCATTCCAGACTTTGACAACTGTATTACAAAAATCCTATTTTTTACAGTCAAGTTTAGAATGATTTATATTGAATTTAAAGTGGCTGTTCACATGTGCATTATTGCGATTAAAACAGAAAAAAGTCATTTGCATTTATTCATGTAGCGGTCACCCATGAAGGAGCCACTGATGATCTGGTCCTTCTGACCATCTTCTCAGCCTATTGGTCCCAAACACACCTTGTGGGATGTGTGAAGTTTTAATTAAGATAATAGTCCTCTCTAGCCAGAAGTGGTGAATCAAGAAACTGCAGCTGGATCAAGAACTCAGCCACTTCTGAGTTCTGCCGCTGGATTAAGATTGTCACCTCTCGCATAGTGGCAGGAATGATGTCCACAGAGCAGAATGCCACAGCTGCTCTCCATCTCAGAACAACACTGTCCCTCTCTCAAGCCCCTTGTTCCCTTATTTTTTTCCTGTCCCTCCTCCAGGGAGTGCCTCTTCCTTTCTCCCCTCTGAGCAGCTGGGACAGAGGTGGTATTCAGCAGGTTCTGACCAGTTCTGAGAACCAGTAGTGGAAATTGTGAGTAGTTTGGAGAACCGGCAAATACCACCTCTGACTAGGCCCACCCCCATCTATTCTCTGCCTGCCATTGAGTCCAGCTGATTGTCTGGGTCTTCTTTTGTTGCCCTGCACAGGAGAACGGAGCTGGAAAGCAGGTTAGTGGGGTGGGGAGAGAATGGGATTTTGCAGTATCCTTCTCCTGCCACGGCCATCAAGCCAAGACATGCCATGCCCTCCAAGCCACGCCCACAGAACTGGTAGTAAAAACAATTGAATCCCATACTGAGCTGGGACCTGTAGTTCTGCTTCCATGCACTTCAAATTTTCTCCCTTGAAACTACTTTTCCCAAGTCCCCCCAGTCTTCTTCCTGTTCAGAGTTCAAGAGCCCAGGATCCAGCCACCAGCCAATCAGGGAGAACCAGCTAATACGCTCATCAAAGATCAGCTGTCTGAAGTAGATCACAGTTCTTATCTGGATAGAAGGGCCTGAGCAACTCAGAGAGAAGAGAGCCATCTGCAGCAGCTGTAAGTCTTTGTGTAATTCGCAAAATGAAAACACTGCAGATCAGGGCTACATTTACCTAGTTGTACAATATATCCTGTATGGTGTACACCTGATTGGAAAAGAATAAGTGCTCTGGGCAATTTACAAAAATTTAAAAGTAAAATGTAAATTAAAATAAATAACTCACTATGTGAAAATTTGTTTAGTGAGTTTTCAAAGTTACAATGGCACTAAAAAAAAGTGACATTTTTTCCCCACACAATCATTGCAGCATTCCAGTGATCAAAATTTAGACATTTGGTAACTGACTCATATTTATGATGGTTGTAATGTGCTAGGGTCATGTGATCATCTTTAGCGACCTTCTGACAAGCAAAGTCAATGGGGAAGCCAGATCCACTTAACAACCCTATTAGTAACTCAACAATTGCAGTGATTCACTTAACACCTGTGGCAAGAAAGGTCATAAAATGGGGCAAAAACTCAACCTCTTCTCATTTAGCAACATAAATTTTGACTGAATTGTGGTCATAAGGCAAGGACTGCCTGTAATTTTGTAATATACAGCAGCTGATAAAACATTCTGCATATGAAAATATTGCATCTGCATGTGGACCATAAACAATCCTAACAGTCAAAGGGAAATTTTAGAAAAAAGATATGAAATTAGATTTTTTTTTTTTTGTGAGGAGTAGGAGAAAAGGATGTGCACCATACTTTGGATTCTCTATTTACCAGGTTCCAAATACCAAAGCAAAAGATTCGGGAAAATTTCTAAATTAATTTGCTTTATTAAGCTCATGTGCCTGCTAAAAACCATCAGTATAATGTATTTTTTCTTCTTTTCATAGCTAGAGTCTGTTCTGCTACAAAAATAATAATAATACAGGTACTCATTGACTTATGACCATCACTTAATGACCGTATGGTGGACCTCCATCTCCAAAGCTACTTACGACCTGGATCTGGAGCAGTGGTAGGATTCAATTTTTTTTACTACAGGTTCTGTGGGCGTGGCTTGGTGGGTGTGGCTTAGTGAGTGTTAGAGGGGAAAGATACTGTAAAATCCCCATTCCCTCCCCACTCCTGGGGGAATTTACTACAAAATCCCATTCCCTCCCCACACCACCAACCTACTTTCCAGCTCTGTTCTCCTGTGCAGGGCAACAAAAGCAAGGCAATCTCTATGTAGCCAAAAATTTTGGAAATCATAGCAGTGATATATAGTTATCATTGAAGATGCAGAATTAGAAATTCTGGTTCTTTTTTATATAGTTAGTGCTGGAAAGTATTAAACATTAACCCAATCACAGTCCTAATAGCTTCTATTTTGTTTAATGTCTTTCTAAACACTGGTGGAAAATTGTGCCATTATTTATATATGGTAGTGTGCCATTAAATTATGCAGGATGTGGTGGCTCAGAAGACATATGCAGAAAGTAGAGTACCCAGTTCTGAATAAATGGGTATATTTCTATGAGGTGTAAAGGTCAGACTTAGCCTTAAGTATGGTGGTAGGAGCAGAACAAACAGAAAAAAACACAATTTGTAATTATTTCTTATTTTAATAATTTAATCTCTCTGACAGTTGGGTAGCACTTTTGAGAGGCTTTGAGGAGAGGCCTAAACTCCCACAAGTGCAGCATGTCAGCACTTCCGTGTCTCATCTGACTCCAAAGGTCAGTCACACAGTGGCAGGGATCAGTTAGAATTGCTGTAGAGGAAAACATAATAGCCAACTGTTTTCAATTTTTGAATTTAAATTTAAATTTCTTAAACTTTCACATCACTACCCTTCAAGCTAAGCAAGGAAAGGCAAAGCCCAGAAAAGAAATCAGAATGGTAAGTCAAAAAAGCTGAAGGCATGAGATAAGAAAAGGAAACATAACAAAATGTGGCTTTATTTCTTTATGTAATACATTTCTATGGCCTCCCATCTCATATGCATGACTCTGGGCAGTTATCGGTTAAAACAGAATAAAAACAGTAAAAAAAAAACCCAACTAAAATTAAAAATAACATAAGTAAGACAAATAGCAACCAAGAACACTCAGGGCATCCCACATTCAATATAAACACAACCAAGAAACAGGCCCCAGGCTTGAGGGTAAAACCAGCATGAGTTTTATTCTGTCAAATGGGAAATGTCATTAGTTGCCGTTTCTCAATGTCAAGTTTCACCAAATGAGAAATGTTTCTCTCTGTGTTTTATAAAATACTAACAGCACATTCCGGTACATGTTTACTTCAAAGGAAGTCCCATTGTGATTCATAATGCTCCTAAACAAATGGCTACAGGTCTACAAAGCTTATGAACAGTTATAAAATATAATTTAATAGGATGTTAAATGGTTGCCAAATGTCGGAAATGCCATCATGTACCTCAGAGGTGGTATTCAGCAGGTTCTGACAAGTTCTGGAGAATCAGGGGAACTACTGAGCCTCGGTGACTCAGTGGTTAGAGTGCAGTACTGCAGGCTACTTCTGCTGATTGTCAGCTGCCTGAAATTTGGTAGTTTAAATCCCACCAGGCTCAAGTTTGACTCAGCCTTCCATCCTTCCGAGGTGAGTAAAATGAGGACCCAAAATTGTTGGGGGCAATATGTTCACCCTGTAAACCTCTTAGAGAGGGCTGTAAAGCACTATGAAGTGGTACATAAGTCTAAGTGCTATTGCTACTCAACCAAAATTTTATTTCCCCCAAAACTTTCACTCCATCTATCAGCAGTGTTAAATGTAGGTATTCTGCTAATGCTAGTTTGGCAGGCAGTTCAAGTATAAAGTGTTTTTTGTTGGCCACAGCTGGCTGCTCATTCCCTAATACAGTGAAATGTTTCCTCTTGAGCCTACAGGCTTGTCATCAGCCAAAGTTCTTCAGCTGTAATAAATGCAGATTGATTTTTTGCTTGGGTGTTGTTGCTTCAACTCTAAAGCTGACAACAAAACCCCTCTAGCTGCTCAGCTGAGTGCAACCCCTTTTTGTTGCTGCAGCTCGCCTCCGGCCCTAACTGAATGCAATAGTTGCACTCCCCAAAAATATAAACAATATTTGTCAGGTTTGAATGCCCAGCCAGCTATTGTCAAACAGAAAAAAAGAGAGTAGATTTTGGACTTGCAAAATCAACTTTGTTTTTCACTTGGATGAGTGCCAAGACCCACCTATGGGAGCCGCCTCCCCAAAATCTGGCATCTTCCAGATTGGGATTACAACTTCCCCAATTTCTAGCAAGCATGGTCTGTTCAGGGAGTTTCAGTCCCCACACATCTGGAAAGTGTCAAGGTGACAAAAACTGGTGTGAAGCCAAGTACAAAACAAGAGGCTCAAGAGACCAGATAGAAAATTGAGGAATAAAATGTTTGCTACACCTGAAGATTAATTTTCAGTATTAAAACTGGAACTTGAATACATTTCTTCATATAGATTGTGCGGTGTTTCCTCTAAGCTTTCTTAATTTTGAAAACCTGAGTTAAGAGAGGGAAAGTCTTTTGGTGGAATTTACTGTGCTATTTAATGATTGGTAATTATAATCTATTTTTGACTGTGCAAATCCTCTGGTAAATTATTGGTAGAACTTGACATGATTTGATATAACTTCTTTCCATATTTGATTTAGCATGTATTGTGCTAAAACACAGAGGACATTACAAAAAATAGGAGGCATTGCTTTTCTCTGATCAAGCTTATTGTAGCCCAGCATTCTCACACTGACTCTATGTTCTGTTTCTCTCTTCTACCTGAATTAACTACAAAATTAACCATTATCTGGAAATTCAAATGTGGAATACCTTAACAGAAGCAGATGAAGCATGGTAAAACCACAACAGAATGGAAAATATTGCCCTGATCTTGTAACCTGCTTCTTGAAACCAGAATGGTTTAATTTGATTGGGTGAATTTAACATATGTCCTGGAAATTTTGAACATGGCCCATAATTAATATTTTTAGATTAGTTAAGATATATATCTTCCTTGACCACATGGAATTAATACCTAATACACTTAACCAGACTCTTTCCTAAGATAGCATGGTATTACTCATTTGATCTATTTCTGATTCTGTAGTTCATCTTTTAAAAAAAACTGTTTATTTTCAATATTTGGTTTTTTAAAAGCAACTATTCTTGCAACGGGCACCATACAATTCCCAAGTGGGTTGGATACAGTGGTGGGATTCAAATTTTTTACTACCAGTTCTGTGTAGGTGGCTTGGTGGGCGTGGCAGGGGAAGGATACTGTAAAAAAATCCAGAGGTGGGATTTGCCGGTTCTCTGAACTACTCAAAATTTTTGTTACTGGTTCTCCAGAACTGGTCAGAACCTGCTGAATACCACCTCTGGTTGGGCACCAGTCCTGAAACAGTTCTATAAATCAGCAACTTTTCTAAAAACTACGTTTTATTACAGTCCCTTATCAACAGGGAAGTATCATAATAACTGCTAGAAACTGCTAGTGTGTGATCTGTTAAACATAAGTTCCTTGCCTGGGCAATGCCTAGTTTGGAAGAAATCTATTACTGTACAAGATGGTTTGGCTGTTGGAAAGGCAGAATGGATATAAATATCATTATGATTTCAGGCCATGTCCTTCTAGCTTATGCTAAAGATATTTCTTAGAGAGCAGAAAGTTGAGCTACTTGTCTGTCAGTCATCTGATTACAAAAACATTTATTCCTAGAACGTAGTCTCTAATCTCTTAACTACACCAAGCAGAAAGAGGTCTCTTGAAATCAATACTGACCCAGAGTTACTTTTTAAAGAAGAGATACAGGAAAAAAAATGAATTCACCTTCAGTTAATTAGTTGGATAATCCTTTCTAATATACAGTGTTTAGCTCCTCGTTATTTATGATGTTAAGGAAATAAATATGGATGCAGTCCTGGACTGATAAGATGTAGTTTTTATTTTATTTACCTCTATGCAACTAACTCTATTTTTTCTCAGTGATGGAACTGCAGGTGTAATTGGTAATTATACACAACCCACATTCTGCTATTAGAAATGATAGGCTCACAGACTGTAA